>NC_132847.1:33455909-33759545 GCF_048164855.1 Canis lupus baileyi | reverse complement strand
CACCGTCTTCAGCCCAGGGCATGTTCCTGGAGATGCAGGATCGAGCCCCATGTTGGGCTTCCTGCATGGAGCCTGCTTCTTTCTCTGCCTGTGTCTCTGCCTCTCTCTGTCTCTCTCTGTGTCTTTCATGAATAAATAAATACAATCTTAAAAAAAAAGAAATGTAGCAAGAGCATGGCAGAGACAACATGAAAGAGAATGATGGAAATATCCAAATATATCAATATAAAATAAACTTAGGTAGATTAATTTGATTGATTTGAGAAAATACTTCATTCAAATACTACCTATAAGGCACACAGTATAATGGTTAATTTTATATGTCAACATGGCTGAGCCATGGCTACCTAGATAGTAGGTCAAACATTATTATATTTGTGCCTATTGGTAAGGGTGTTTTTGGATGAGATGAACATTTAAATTGGTAGACTAAGTAAGCCACATTTCCCTTCTTAACATGGATAGCCTTCATCCATTGAGTTAAGGTTGGAATAGAACAAAAATCATTATTCTTCCATAAGTTCAAGGAAACTCTTTCTGTCTGAGTGCATGAGTTGGATATTGGTATCTTCCTACTTACAGAACTCAAATTGAAACATTGATCTTATTGGGTATCCAGGCTTTTAACTTTAGGACTGGAAATACATGATCTATCCTAGATCTCTGGATTGCTGACTGTAGGTCTTAGAACTTCTCAGCATCTGTAATTGTGTAAGCCAATTCCTTTTAATAAATATATAATTGATTAGATAGTTCCATGAAAGATAAATAGATATCCTATTGTCTCTGTTTCTCTGGAGAACCTTGACTAATACACAAACCTATGCATAAGGACCCCCAAAAAAGAGTTTGAGTATATATATATATATATATATATATATATATATATATAATTTTACATATAATATAATGGGCCCTCAAACTCAAAAGAGTTTGAGACTATATAAATATTACTTTACATATAATGTAATGGGCCCTGTCCTACCTCACCAATAGCTGCAATGAGCGCATCGGCTAAGTGGTCAACTCAGGGGTCCTGCCCAGGCTGGTCCAGCTTATGAGCAGCTCAGAGCTCAATGTCTTGACCCCCTCTCTCCGCACAATTGGAAACATCGTCACAGGAACGGATTATCAGACCCAGATGGCCGTTGACGCGGGCATGCTGAACGTGCTGCCCCAACTCCTGACACACCCCAAGTCTTCCATCCAGAAGGAGGCAGCTTGGGCCTTGAGCATTGTGGCTGCAGGGTCCTGCCAACACATCCAGCGGCTGATCGCTTGCAGCATGCTGCCTCCCTTGGTGGCTCTGCTTAAAAATGGAGAATTTAAAGTCCAGAAAGAGGCTGTTTGGACCGTGGCTAACTTCACAACTGGAGGCACCATAGACCAGTTGATCCACCTTGTCTATTCTGGAGTTCTGGAGCCATTGGTGAATCTGCTTACCATCCAAGACACCAAAATTGTTATCACCATCCTTGACTTTCTCTCTTTTATCCTCCAGGCAGTAGAGAAGTTTTCAGAGAAGGAAAATCTGTGTCTTCTGATAGAAGAAATTGGTGGCATTGATAAAATTGAGGCTTTGCAAATTCATGAGAATCCTCAGGTTGCCCTGACTGCTTTGAACATTATCAAGAGCTATTTTTGTGAGGGAGAAGAAAGTGTGCAATATTACCAGCCCTGGACCAAGATAATGAATTCTTAAACCGCTTAACAAAAAAGTACCAAGGCACCACAACTTCTAAAAGGACCAAACCCTAATTGGTAACTTCTTTGAGAACCTTCTATGAACCGGCATGGCACGGGTGTAAAGCTTTTTAAACTAAATGTTAATAAAATTTTCAACACATTAAAAAAAAAATTAAACACATGTTTAATTTTCCAAAACACTATCCTAATTTGGATGACTAATTTGAGCCACTGTCCTAACTCTGCAACTCAGCATGCACTGCCAGTCTTCTAACCACCCCCCCATATCCTTTCTCTCCCTGATCCCCCACCACACCTTACAAACTTGAGATAAAAGGAATCTCATTCTGTGATTGTTAATTTAAGGATTTAAAAACCAATTTTAATACTGTTTCACTAGTTTTGGCCTTTGAAGTAGGTAGACTTATGGGTTTTATTCTACAAATTGTTGGTGGTCATGAAACCATTCATGTTATGTTTGTATTATCAACAAATAACATTTGGAAAAAAACACCTAATTTCTTTTAATACACCCTCAGATCTGTTACTGCATCTCTCATTTGTGATGCAATAGCCACTTTGCCTGTATTAAAAGGGCCAAGAGTAAATGCCTTTTTTGTTGAACATGTCTATAGAGTTGGCAGTTAATGCTGTAATTTGTCAAATAGCCCTTCCAAAATTATACTTGTGAAATACACAAAAAAATAAATTGATCTACTTAATTTCTATTCATTTAAAAACTGTAAAATATGTATAATAATATATGTAAAATATATATAAAATATATAAAATAATATATGTATATAAATATATATATAAACACATACTAGATCAATAAAATTAAAGAAGTTATTAAACTCAAATTAAGTAAACTTTACGGCAAAATAATGATTAAGTTTAAAGAAAATCAAATATCTAATTAAATTCAAACCCATATAATCCTCATAATATAACTTCAAATTATGTGAAACAAAAAGTGACAGAATTATAGGCGCTAATGACAAAGCAATAAACATATCTCTTTAAAATAATTTAACACCCATATCTCTTTAAAATAATAGACTTCAAAGACAAAATATTGTTAAATATGTATAAAAAATATACTATACAATTAATAATTGTGACCAAATTTGCATATATCATTTACTCTTTCAGCAATTAGGTTGGAAATGCATATTTACTTTTCTCAAGTACACATGGACATTTACAAAAGTTTATCGTATAATAGTCTGTAAAAAAGCATTTACACATTTTAGACAGTTGATAACATGAAGGATACTCGGGCCACTGCATAAAAGACAAAAATTGATGGAAAAAATATATAATGAACACAGCCAGAAAGCTGGAAACTAAGAATGTATGGGCCAAAGTAGAAATCATAATGGATATTAGAAGATAACTTGAACTTTAAAATAAGCTAAAATATCATATTAATAATTTTAAGATATACAATCAAAAAATGGGCAGAGAACCTGAATAGACATTTTTCCAAAGAAGACATACAGATGAGCAACAGCACATGAAAAGATGCTCATTATCACTTATCATTAGGGAAACGTAAATCAAAATAATGATGAGATACCACCTCACACCTGTCAGAATGGCTAAAATATAAAAGACAATAACAAGCATTAGTGAGGATATAAAGAAAAAAGAACTCTCAAACACTGTTGATGGGAATGTAAAGAGGTACAGACACTGTGGAAAATAGTATAGAGGTTCCTAAAAAATTAAAAATAGAAATATCATTATATTATATACATAAATCTATATGTAAATTATGTATATTATATACTTCATATATATGATAACACTAATTTGAAAGCATATATTCATACTGTTTCAGCATTATTTAAAATAGCAAAAATGTGGAAACAAACTAAGAGCTCATCAATCAATGAATGGATAGGAAGATGTGATATATATATACACATATGTATATGTATATCTATATGTATATCTATATGTATATGTATGCAGACATAAAAAGAGTGAGATCTAACTACTTTTGACAATATGAATGGACATATAGGCTATTATACTAAGTGAAATAAATCAGCCTGAGAAAGAAAAGTATCATATTATCTCATATTTGTGTGTGCATATGAAATGATCATTCCCCTAAAATATATCTAACAAACACAAACAAAAGGAAAAAATAGCCTTCAGTTAAAAAATAAAAGCAAAACAAAACAAAACAATCTACAAACTCTGTTTAGTATTTTAGTTTTTAGTATCAGTTGGAGGTTTAAGAATAAAATTATTACAAATATATATAATGAATAATGAATATATACATTGTGAGTATATTATGAAGAAAGAAATGTATTTTGTGTACTTTATTTTTTAAAATTTCAGTATCATAAATTAAAGGCTGTCACATTAAAGGAAGCTAGAGACATGACAAATAAATACATTACTTTGGATTAGAACAGAAACCAATAAAATATTGTAAAATACATGATTAGGCACTTGGAGGAATTTGAATATAAGCTGTATGTTAAGTAATTATATTTTATCCAACTCTAAATTTCTTTATTTTAATAATTCTACTGTAGTTATTTGGGAGAATATTCTTGTTTTCAGATTATGTAGAAACAGGTATGCTAAAAATACTTGTAATGGGTTAATCACATCATTAAGAAAATGCTTCTCAGTTGGAGAGGGTAACTTAGAGATGTTTGTAGTCTTAGTATAAGAACTTTTGGGTGAGTGTTATATTTGAGAAAAGTAACTGAACTAAAGAACTTACATTAATGGTTGTTTATGTCATTTGGTCAAGCCTTTTGTCAAAGAGACTCCCTGTATAGTTTGTTTCATGAAAGGGGATTTGTACATCTGCACCATATAATTTGAACTTTTTTTTCCTTTGGCTTCTGAAAAAGGAAATACTATTCTTGAGTGATTCAACAGTGCTAGGAGAATAGACACAAACTGATAAGATTCTCTTATACGGATTTTTAAAATAAATTACTGGTCATGGGTAGTACTCATAAAAAGAATGATGAATTCTTTTTATGAGTACTATCTACATCAATGTTGAGGTATTTAGGAACAAACACAAAGTAAGTTTCAAAGGAAGAACAATTTAAGTGAGAATCAAACATAAAAAGGAATTTTTAAAAAGATTTTATTCATTTATTTGAGAGAGAGAGAGCAAGAGAGAGAGAGAGAGAGCATGAGCAGGTGAGGGAGACACAGGCAGAGGGAGAAGCAGGCTCCCTATGGGGAGCCTGATGCAGAACTCAATCTCAGGACCTGAGCCGAAGGTAGACACTCAATTACTGAGCCACCCAGGCACCCCTAAAAAGGAGTATTTCACAAATTGGAAACACATAGAGACTTTCAAAGTTTTGCTCTCAATATACTGTAGGATATACAAACACATACACAATCACACACACACACACACACACACACACACAGTTCATCATCCGCTTGCATGATTTTTGACTATAGAGAAGAATAGAGACTCCAGAAGGAGTATATTCTAAGCTTTCTAACCACTTGGAAAAAGAGAAAACAAAAAGAATTCTCACTTCATCACAAAACTAGAAAAAGAAAAGAAAATATGCAAATCAGTGAATAGACAGAGAAAACTGTTGCAGAGATCCATGGAAGAATGAAACATGTCCTTTGGCAGACTTTCCTCAGACTGCACAAGTGCCTGAGGATCCCCCAGATTCTTCCTGTCATCCTAACATATAAGGAAGAATAAACCAAGTCTATTTGAAATTACACCAAAAGAAAAAGACAATTGAGACCATTTGAGACTAGGATAAGGATAATAAAGTGCTTAATTTTGCTCCAATGCATATGATTCAATCAATTTAATATGTAAAGGTCTGGAAAATACGCCTTTTTTCACAAAAAAAAATCTACCTAGATTTTTGGATGATATGTTTGCTTCATTACTTCAAGCTCTCTAATTTCTTTTTTTAATTATTGAATTTCTATAATAAATATGGATTGTTTTAAAATATATTTTAATATCATAGCATAATGTAGAGGAGACAAGCAGTGGTAAACCAGAAAATATAGGATTGTTGACTAAAAGATTGAGCTTTATACCCTCCTACCTGACAGTTTCAGTGAATTTGTTTAGTATTCTTCTGTATCAGCCTTGAACTTTTGTGACTATATCATTTAAATAGTGATTAAAACAAACATAATGTATATATTCATCAAATAATGCACAACCAAGGGAATATAGCTATAGTCCTACATTGAAATAATTCTTGTATTGCATTGTCTTGCTGTTTTACTTTTGTGTTATTTTCAAACTCATCCAGTGAACATTAAGAACACATTATGTTTCATTTGCTATATCCACTTACAGATGTAGCAAATTGAGATGCTTGGATGGCTCAGTGGTTGAGCCTCTGACTTTGGCTCAGGGCATGATCCTGGAGTCCCAGGATCAAGTCCCACATCAGGCTCCCTGCATGGAGCCTGCTTCTCCCTCTGTCTGCGTCTCTGCCTCTCTCTCTCTCTGTCTTTCATGAATAAATTAATAAAATATTAAAAAATAGACAGCAAATTATGTGATATGATACACTATAATGTGTATTTTATATTTAATATTTATGGTATCGGTCCATTATATCACCTTACATAAATAGTTAAAATATCTCTATGCCTACAGTAGTGTTTGGTTGCTCTGTAACAAGTTATTACAAACTTAGAGATTTAAAACCTTAGCCATTCTATATCAATAGTTCCCGTGGGTCAGAAATCTTATCACAGTGGGTTGCAGCTGGTTCCTCTTCTCTGATTCTCACAAAACTAAAATCATAGTTTTGGCTAGGCCACCTTCCTTTCTTCAATGTCTGGAGAAGATTTTGCTTTCAGGCTCATTCAGATTGTTGGCAGAACTCAGAAATTTTCTACTTGAAGTTGAAAGACTGAAATCCCCATTTCCTTTCTATCTGTCAGTCATGGGCTGACTTAATCTCCTAGAAGATGAAGTTCCACTCCCTGCATGTGGCCCTCTCCTTTACAGAGCCAGCCATGACACTTGGAACCCATCTCATATGTGGAATGTCCTCGACTTCTTTGTCTGCTGGGTCTTGCCATACTCCTCTTCGGCTACGGTTTACTGATTTCTTATTTTTCCAGCTGTTTTTAGGGGCTCACATAATTAGATAGAACCCATCTGTAGGCCACTCTCCCTATTATAAGGTGCTTAAACCTAATTACATCCGTAAAGGTCCTTTACTCTAAACTATTATTTTCACAACTTCTTCAAATTAGGCCATGGATAGCTTTGGCAGTTTGTTAGGCACTGTCAAGAACACCCAAATCTACAAATGTCAAACTACTCAATTTAAACCAAGATTTCTGAAAGACTTTGAGGCACCTATTTATTTTTTTCTTTATTTATTGAGAGAAGATTGCCATAAAATAGTAGCTTTTATACTACTATATTTGTTTTTAGATAGCAAATTACCATTGGCAAATCCAAGCATCATAAAAATGTATATTACTTGGTAATTTATTATTTATGTTTCATGAGTTGATATTGAGTGTTGTTTCCCAGGGAAGAAATGTGTGAAGACATATTGTTACTGCTGCTGTTTCTATTCCACTATTTTCTGTTCAGTCAAGTACCAAATTCATGAACATTCTGAATCCATATAATACCTTGTACCAAGTTCTACAGATTTTGAATGTAGCTATACTACCTTAAGGCATCGATTTAAAGATGTAACTTAGCAATATATTCATGTTCAAATTCTTAGTATTTGCTTGCTTCATAGGTAATCATGGAAAAGTTACTTTCTATAACATTGTTTTTAAATGTTGCTGTTCATATGGCATAAAGCTAATCAAAATTGTATGATACTTTATTAAAATATCATATATATTTTAAAGTCAATGATAATCTCAGCATGAATACAATAATCACATAATAAATATTCTGATTGTGTGCAATAAGCAGAAAAATGGGAATTTCCTTGGCTTTATCTATCATTATATAGTTATTGCTATTGCTCCTTTTAATGAGTGTGAGAAGACACAGAAGACTTGGTAACATAAAACTCTTTATGGAAGATAATGGGGGGCAATTCAAAAGAAATAGCACATATATTATGACTGATGAAAATATTAAAATGAAAGGAAAGTTGGAATGCCCAGATAAACTGATATGTAAAAAGAGCCATTAACAAGGAACATTTCTCAGAGAATGTATTTACCACAGATTAAAAATATTTGCTTCATTCATCTAAGTTCTCAGAATTTGGAGTAAATTGTTGAGCTCCAAGGAAAATCCTAAAGGTGCTTAAGCTTTAGCATTTATCACCATAAAATTCCTTAAGAGGGTTTCCAGTGTGCAATTTGCAACGCTCTTCACCTAATCAGTTTCACCCACTGGCCAGAGTGGAGTTTGCCACACTACAGTCTTTTTGGTCACTGGCCAATAAGAAAACCAAAATTAAAACTTATCTAAGAGGAAAGAAAATAATGTTTCCCCGGCACTTGGATTTTCTTAATGTAATTCCCTCTCTTCTATTTTAGAATTTTAGAAAGCACAACATTTAATTTTTTTAATTTATTTTTTATTGGTGTTCAATTTACCATCATACAAAATAACCCCCAGTGCCTGGCACCTATTCACTCCCACCCCCCACCCTCCTCCCCTTCTACCACCCCTAGTTCGTTTCCCAGAGTTAGGAGTCTTTACGTTCTGTCTCCCTTTCTGATATTTCCCACACATTTCTTCTCCCTTCCCTTATATTCCCTTTCACTATTATTTATATTCCCCAAATGAATGAGAACATATAATGTTTGCCCTTCTCCGATTGACTTACTTCACTCAGCATAATACCCTCCAGTTCCATCCACGTTGAAGCAAATGGTGGGTATTTGTCATTTCTAATAGCTGAGTAATATTCCATTGTATACATAAACCACATCTTCTTTATCCATTCATCTTTCGATGGACACCGAGGCTCCTTCCACAGCTTGGCTATCGTGGCCATTGCTGCTAGAAACATCGGGGTGCAGGTGTCCCTGCGTTTCATTGCATCTGTATCTTTGGGGTAAATACCCAACAGTGCAATTGCTGGGTCATAGGGCAATTCTATTTTTAACTCTTTGAGGAACCTCCACACAGTTTTCCAGAGTGGCTGCACCAGTTCACATTCCCACCAACAGTGTAAGAGGGTTCCCTTTTCTCCGCATCCTCTCCAACATTTGTTGTTTCCTGCCTTGTTAATTTTCCCCATTCTCACTGGTGTGAGGTGGTATCTCATTGTGGTTTTGATTTGTATTTCCCTGATGGCAAGTGATGCAGAGCATTTTCTCATGTGCATGTTGGTCATGTCTATGTCTTCCTCTGTGAGATTTCTCTTCATGTCTTTTGCCCATTTCATGATTGGATTGTTTGTTTCTTTGGTGTTGAGTTTAATAAGTTCTTTATAGATCTTGGAAACTAGCCCTTTATCTGATACGTCATTTGCAAATATCTTCTCCCATTCTGTAGGTTGTCTTTTAGTTTTGTTGACTGTATCCTTTGCTGTGCAAAAGCTTCTTATCTTGATGAAGTCCCAATAGTTCCTTTTTGCTTTTGTTTCTTTTGCCTTCCTGGATGTATCTTGCAAGAAGTTACTGTGGCTGAGTTCAAAAAGGGTGTTGCCTGTGTTCTCCTCTAGGATTTTGATGGAATCTTGTCTCACATTTAGATCTTTCATCCATTTTGAGTTTATCTTTGTATATGGTGAAAGAGAGTGATCTAGTTTCATTCTTCTGCAGGTGGATGTCCAATTTTCCCAGCACCATTTATTGAAGAGACTGTCTTTCTTCCAATGGATAGTCTTTCCTCCTTTATCGAATATTAGTTGACCATAAAGTTCAGGGTCCACTTCTGGGTTCTCTATTCTGTTCCATTGATCTATGTGTCTGTTTTTGTGCCAGTACCACACTGTCTTGATGACCACAGCTTTGTAGTACAACCTGAAATCTGGCATTGTGATGCCCCCAGATATGGTTTTCTTTTTTAAAATTCCCCTGGCTATTCGGGGTCTTTTCTGATTCCACACAAATCTTAAAATAATTTGTTCTAACTCTCTGAAGCAAGTCCATGGTATTTTGATAGGGATTGCATTAAACGTGTATATTGCCCTGGGTTTAATTTAGCTGACATATATCAGGACTATTAAGTAATGAGTATTAATTATTTCTATATATGTCCACTTTTATACTATGAGAAATACATACAATTTCCTAACCAAGTATATTCTTTCTGTTATCTCATTGGAGCCTTAATGTAGAGAAGGGAATGAATAAAGGAATATAAAGAGTAAAATACTTCCCCGCATCAGTCTAGTTTATTTCATTATATGATTGAGTTTCTGCTAACACAGTCAATTTATTGTGTTTGATCAAGGTTAAGTGATGATATATTATGTATCTACCTAAAGAGAATAGCTTAAAATAATGGCAACAATCAATATAAACATTCATTTTTCATATAGTTTGCATAGTTTTGTGATTGTAATGTCTTACAAAAGGATGCCTCATAGAGATTAATTTTTTATCTTTTTTAGTCTTTTTTTTACAAGATCAAATTCCTTCATTTTAAGTGCCAGTATTACAGAGCAAGTTTTCCCTTAGTAAAATAGGAATGGGAATAGGGAATCTTAAAATTGTTTTCAATCTTTTACTTATCTTGGAAAGATCAGTTTGAATGACATAGGACAATACCCCTTAGGAAAGCAAGAATTATTAGAATTAATCCAGGTAGCTCTGAGTGAAGATTAAATAATCAGATCTTTTGTGTTTTGTGGAGAACAAGGCCAACCAAACTAAACTGACCCTACCCATTGGCCCCAAGAAGCAAGCAAACAATAGCAATAGCAAATAAATCTCATGCTAGAATGTAATTTAATAGGAAGGAGGAAAGAGTGTGGTGAGTGGTTAATTGTTCTAAAAGGCCTTAACAGGGGCACCTGGGTGGTTGTGGTTAAGTATCTGACTTTGGCTCAGGTCATGATCTTGAGGTCCTGGATCCAGCCTGGCATAGGGCTCCACACTCAGTGAGGAGTCTGCTTCTTCCTCTCCTTCTCTCCCCATCCCTCTGCTTGTGCTCTCTCTGTCCCTCAGTCTCTCAAATAAATAAACAAAATCTTTTAAAAAAATAATAAAAAATAATGAAAGGCCTTATTTAATAACCTGAGTTCAGATTTCACCTCAAGATGCGGTTTATATATTTAAAAAAATGATTTATGGAGTGCCTGGGTGCCTCAGTCAGTTAAGTATCTGCCTCTGCATGAGGTTATGATCTCGGAGTCTTGACATCAAGCGTTGCGTGGGGGTCCCTGTTCCAAGGGGAGTCTGCTTCTTCCTATCCCTCTGCCCCTCCTCCTACCAGTTGTGCTCTCTCTCTTTCTCTCTCTCTAATAAATAAAATATTTTTTAAAAGCCCATAAGGTTGTATATTGATCAGCTGACAAAAAGTTTATGTCCAGAGTTTGTAGGAATCTAGTCTTTTATTTTTCCTAGATCAATAGTTCATTATTTGCTAACATGGCAACTTTATAGAATATAATTACAGTAAACATGAGGTTTGACTGTGTATGTTTTTTGTACTATATTTTTTAGGTATAATTTCCACAGAGTAAAGTGACTTGATATTAAAAATTTAGTTCAATAAGTTTTGACATCTGTATTCTATTTGTCTACTCTACAAGAACTACAAATGTATATGAGTATATATACTCACCATAGAAGATGCTTTTGTGGGATCTTTTTGTCAATTTTTTCAGGATAATTCTGTCACTAAAGACTACTTCTGCCTCTTTTGGATTTCAGAAGTGAATATATACATTTTGTATTCTTTATCTGGTTTGTTTCACAAAGCATGCTATTTTGCGATTCATCCATGATGTTGTATATATAATTAGTTCAGCCCTTTTTTTTTTATCAACAGTAGTCCATTATATTAATGTGCTACAAGTCTTTAGTTCTTGTCCTATTAATGACTATTTGGTTTGTACCCAATTACTTACCATTTTAATTTGAATTTCTTACAGACTAATTATTTTGAATAATTTTCATGAATTGTATTCAATTCACATTATCTTTTGTCAGTTATTAATTTCGATATTTTTGCACATTTTTTGCCATTGACTCTTAGCCCTTTATATACTAAATATGTTATCTAAGATATACATATTTGTTGTTAATATTTTGACCCAAATAATAGCACACATAATCTTCTTAATGAAGTCTTTTGATAAAGAGATTGACAATCTTTATTAAGTTTAGTTTAGCAATTTTTATTTGGTTAATTCTTTCTGTGCCCTGACAAGAAAATTTTCCCAAGATTTTGAAGTCAATCCATATTTCCCCTTACAATCTCCATGCTTCTGACTTTCAAGGACTATAATACATATCCAATTACTTCTTACACATGAGATGAGTTATGAGTAAAACTTTTTCCCACAAGGGTATCCAGTTTTGAGCATCATTTGTTAAAAGCAAACTTTATTTTCTCTATTGAACTGTCTCCTTTTTAAAAATATCAATAGATCATTGGTGAATTTCTGGACTCCTTATTTTGTTCCATGGATCTGATTGCTCATATTTTATGTCAATAAATCACTATGTTAATTACTGAGACTTATGATCTTGAAATCGGATAGAATATATTTCCCAACTCTTCTTTTTCAAGGTTGTTTTTGGCTATTTTGAATTCTACACATTAACCTAAAAGTTTTGGGACTAGATTTCCAATTTTTCTCCCAAAAGTCCTTTAAAGGTTTTGATTGTTATTGCATTAATATATAGACCACTTCTTTTGAGGGGAGGATAAGCAATTTTACAATATTAAATTTTCTTACTCATGAATGCAATATGTCTCACAGTTTTTTAGACGATTTACTTATTTATTCATGAGAGACACAGAGAGAGAGAGAGGCAGAGACATAGGCAGAGGGAGAAGCAGGCCCCTCGCAGGGAGCCCGATGCAGAACTTGATCCTTGATGTGGAATCACACCCTGAACAGAAGGCAGACACAAATGCTGAGCCACCCAGGTGTCCCTGTCTCACAGTTTTTAATGTCATATTTTTCTAAGCAAGACTCTATACTTTTCTTTTTTAAGAAAAATATTTATTCATGAAAGACACACAAGAAAGGCAGAGGGAGAAGCAGACTCCCTGCAGGGAGCCCCATGCGGGACTCCATCCCAGGACCCCGGGATCACGCCCTGAGCCCAAGGCAGATGCTCAACCACTGAGCCCACCCAGATGCCCCGACTTTGTACTTTTCAATATGCTTTCATATGTATCTTCTCTGAAGTCATTTTTTAAAATTTAATATTCTTTTAATAATATTACATTTATATTCCTTTTTTTCATTTTTTCAATGCAAGTATAGTTAAACATTATTGATTCTTGTATACAGATCTTGTATTGAGCACACTTGCTAAATTCATATATCAGTTCTAGTTGATTCATTGAAGAGTCCAATGGTTTTCAATGAATCTATAGTAGTCTATCTGAATTTTCTGTTTGCAGTAAAATTTCCCACCACCAGCTTTTTCTCTCTTTGCCCATAGCAAGTTGAATAGAAAATGCCAGAGTTCCTCACTCAGTACTACTGGGAGCTGAAGCCATGCAAACTCCTGCCAGAGCATAGAAATCCTCTCTCTGACCCCACTAATTAACCATAATAAAAACAAAACCTTTCTCTTCTTTCAGCTTTCTCAAGATATTTTTGGGCTTGTTTGGGAATCTTTGTTCTTTCCAGGAAGACTCATTATGTGATTAATAAATATTTTAATATATATGTTAATCTTACTACACGTGTGGGTCATCAATCTTAACATTCAAACAAACTTCATGGCAAGGTGTTGATCTTGCTTTTGTGAGGCAATGATAAGACAGGACCTGTCATATAATCTAATAATGACAGTTTCACTCCTTTCTTCTCAAATATTATGCTTATTATTTCATTTATTTGTTTTAATGCACTAGTTAGTACTTCAGTACAATATTGAATAGAAAGTATTATAGTGATCTTCCTTAATTTGTTTGCAATAAAAAAAAATTTGTTTGCAATCTTAAGAGAAATTGTTCAATATTTTACTATTTAATAAGATGTTACTTGAATTTTTTAAATAAATGTCATTCATAAAATTGACAATGCCATTCTATTCCAAATTTCCTGAGGTAACATCTTAAATAGATGTTAAATTTATTAAATGTATTTGAGGCACCTATTGATATATTTTTAGATTTCTGATTCCACTTTATAAATGACTTTTTACCTTTTGTTATTTGTAATTTTTAGTAATTGTTCTACAGATTACACTAAAACAGTGTAACTTTTTATCACAATTCACACTTAAATAATAAGAACCTTATAATAGTAAATATATATAACTTCAATGAATTTTGTCCTATTATTGTTATACATTTAATTTATGCTACAAAGCTGCAACACATTGCCATTATTTGCTTTAAACAGTAATCATACATACAAGCATATGTGTTTATTAGCATAATATACACATAAATATTATACCCACATATAAGTATGTATGTATATACACCTGCATATATGTATTTTGTTATTAGTGCAATATTGTGTGTGAATATATTGTCATGCATTTGTATCACATTAACATGTATAGTTCATATAATTTTATGTATTTATGCTTTGTCATGTTGTTTATTCGTTTATGAAGATTTAATTTTCACCTGTTGTCATTTGCCTTCACTTGCACAAATTCTTTAAATACTTATTACCATGTAGTCTTGCTGCATATGAATGTTCTCAGCTTCTCAAGTATAACTGCCTAAAATTGTCTTACTTTGCTTTCAATTTTGGAGAATTTTTCTTTGGTTTAGAATTTTGTGTTGACTTTTTAATGCATTTTAATGCTGTTGTTTCACATCTTTGTATTTATTCTGCTGGAGTTTGCTGTACTTCTTGGATTTCTTGGTTAATGGTTTATTCTAACTTTGGAAAAATCTTGTTAATTATCTCTTCAAATATTTCTTCGGTCCCATTCTCTTTCTTCTCTGGTAGTCTGCTAAACCAATATTAGATTAATTGATAATTTCCCCAGATCTTGAGCATTCTATTCTATTCCATTTCTTCCATTCTCAGTTGTTTGTGTATATGCTTCAGTTTAGGTAATTTCTGTTGAGTTGCATCAAAATTTGCTGATGCTCTTTTCTTGTCAATTCTGCTATGGAATCCTTCAAGTGAGTGGTTCATTTATAACATTTACATTAGATTATTTTTTTTAATAGCTTCAATCTCTCTGCTATGATTTACTGTCTCTCCATGTATGTTCTCTAGTGTTTTGGTATGCATCTTAGTAAACTACTTTTTCAATCTTTTTTTTTTTTTTAAGATTTATTTATTTATTTATTTATTTATTTAGAGAGGCAGAGACACAGGCAGAGGGAGAAGCAGGCTCCATGCAGGGAGCCCGACGTGGGACTCGATCCCGGGTCTCCAGGATCCCACCCCGGGCTGCAGGCGGCGCTAAACCGCTGCACCACCGGGGCTGCCCAGTAAACTACTTTAATAGTTACCTAAAAGCCCTATTGAGTAATTTTGACAGCTGGGTCACCTTTGCATTTCCATTTATTTTTTTTCCTTTCTTGAATTCATAATCAGGCATCTACAACTGTCTCATATATTTTTAGGAACATACTTTGGACATTGTGTTGAAAGGGCAGCAAGAACTAAGCTATACAAATTTTTTAAATTGAAATTTCAAAATAGCTATCATCAGAAAATTTTGCTTATACTGTCAGTCCACTGTCACGGGGATCTGAGTTAATCTAATCTGAATTAAGAAAGTTGTATTTAGGGCAGCCTGTTGCTCAGTGGTTTAGCGCTGCCTTCAGCCCAGAGCATGATCCTGGAGACCCAGAATTGAGTCCTACCTTGGGCTCCCTGCATGGAGCCTACTTCTCCCTCTGCCTGTGTCTCTGCCTCTCTCTCTCTCTCTCTCTCTGTCTCATGAATAAATAAATAAATCTTTAAAAAAAAGTTGTGTTTAGTTTCAGCTAAATTCACTGACAGCTTTATTTTTTTTATTTTTATAAATCTATTTTTTATTGGTGTTCAATTTGCCAACATATAGAATAACACCCAGTGCTCATCCCGTCAAGTGCCCACCTCAGTGCCCATCACAGTCAGTCACTGACAGCTTTAAATATTTTGAGGGACAGAAGTACGTCTCCAACATATCTTGGGATCTGAGAGAGAGCAAGATGCCAGAGATGTTCTATTGTTTTATAGCAAAAACACCAGCTTTCTGAATAACAGAAGATCTCTTCTTTCTTTTCACCTCACAACCTCCTTCCCTCCCCTTCCTCTCCCCCCTCACACTCCCCCTTTCCTTTAAAGTCAAGCTATCCACATTTTGAGGTGTTGAGATTTTCTCTTTAATCTTGAATTACTGCACTGTAAGAGATTTATTTCATACTTCATAGGACAATGCAACACAGAGAGTGAAGACAGTGTTCCTCAAATGTCTATATCTCAGTGTATTAGTTTCGTAGGGTTGCCATAACAAAGTACCACAAACTGGGTAATTTAAACAACAGAAAAGTATTGTCTCAGTCCTGAAGGCCAGAAATCTGAGATCAAGGTGTTAGCGGAGGTGATTTCTTCTGAGGACTGTGAGGGCGAGTATGCTCTCTCTCCCAGCTTGCTGTGAATTGCTGGAAACCTTTGTCTTTTCTTCACTTATAGACGCATAACTCCAATCTCTTCCTCACATTCACATGGCATTCTTGTGTGCGTGTGTGTGTGTGTGTGTGTGTGTGTGCTCATATATGTGCCTGTGGTCCAATTTCCTTTTTTTTTTTTTTGCAAGGATGTTGATCATATTGGATTAGGGACTCATTCTACTCCAGTATGACCTCGTCATATTAACTAACTATATCTGCAATGACTCTATTTTCAAAGAAGTTTATATTCTGAGATCCTTGGGGTTAAGACTTCAATATATGGGTTTGGTAGGAAAGGGGGGCACAACTTACGGCATAACACTCAGCTTTCCTGCCACACATTTAAGCCTTCAGAGAACTGCTGCAAGGTACTCACTGCTGACATGCAGAGACTTGAAGAATTTCAGCACTCTTGCTCTGTCCCCATCTTTTGCCTAGCCATTGTCTTTTCAATAGATGATTCCCACCTATAATTATTAGGGTGATATTTTTGTTATCTCTCTTACCCTCCTTCAGCATTCAGTGGGCAGATGCCTTGCTCTTATTTTTTTTTTTTTTTTTTTTTTGATGCCTTTCTCTTAAAGAAGCCGTCTACTTTCAGTTTAGGGAATAGTCATGTGCCTAGGAATGATAGCTTGTCCTCCGGCTGCTCACCTTAGAAAATAGGATATTCCAGTTGTTCAGAATCTTGTCTGTCATTGGAATGTGGGAACTATCTGCTATATGACTCCAGAGTTCAGCCCCCCATTCTCAGTCACAAGAAGAAAGCCCATGGGAATGCTGATGGATGGTTTCAGACTTGCTTTGTAACTGGGGCTCACCGGAATTTGAATCAACCATTCCTGCCCATACATGGACACTAAAAGTTCATTATAATTTGGCTTGTTTCTTCTTATCCCATATATGGTGAGTTCCTCCTCATTTTGACACTCTACCAGAAATAACACGAGCCATGGATTTCTTTTCTACCAGGAAGGACATGCTATGTTCTGAAAATTAGTTCACTTTTTAAATTGTTTTTGTTCCTATTTATTTATTTATTTAGTTAGTTAGTTGTTTTATCTCCAACTCTGATTTTTTGTAAACTTAGTTTTTTTGCTCATATATCTTGTTATAATGGTGGTAGCAACATTCTGTTTTAATTTTCTATTATCCTAATTAGTAATTGAGTCTCACCATCATGTCTTTCCTGACAAGTTTCACATAGAAAATGTGAGCTTGCTGTGTTAAACAATTTCAGTGGATGCCATTCCCATTATAGACTATGTAAGCATGATAGCCTAGAACTAAACAATTCTCAAAATACATGGCTGGACATAGTATACCTTCAATATTTACAGCACTCACTCGAGAAACCTTGAATCATTTCTGCATAGTGCCTGTAAGCTGAGAAACAATTGAAGAGATTTATTTCAGTGATTAATGATGTGCATATTACTGGGAATTTTTTCCCTGAGTGAAAACATAAAAAGGACTTTAATCCGATGGGCTCTGTTGTGTTTTCTTGGGAGAGTCTGAAGTGACAAAATATTGAATGATGAGAAGTCTATCACTTGATGCTTAGTTTCTGGCGTGAACAACACATTTCTGAAAGTGAAGACAATTATGGTTGTCAACAATTTTACTTCAACTGCTACAGAAAAGAAAAACCAAGGTTAGTTTCTTCACAATCATCAGTTTTCCTCAGTTTGACAGAAATAAAGTCAAATAGACATGAATTCTCTTTTAAGATTCCCTTAAACAATAAAGTTGCTTACCTGGAAGGTATATCAGATGGTAGATTAAAGACATGAAAAAAAGTAATTTGGACTTTTATACTTCTATACTTTTCAATATCTTGGGATCCAAACACACCTTCTTAAGTTGGACCATAATATATTATTGTCAGTGCCAAAGTTTGTGTAGGAATACCCTGGACTTGTAACAGTTTAGAAAATTGAACAACAAAAAAATATAAATCTGTGTTTTCACTTTGGTATTCAATAAAAGCAATTTTTCTGTTTTTTTTTCTTTAAAAAATTCAATTTTCCAAAAGAAAAAAAATATTGTTTTATACTCACTAATTTGATAATGGGAACATTATTTTAAAAATGTAAAGTTATCATTATGGCAATATTTGATTCTAATCTCTGTAAATACTGTCTTCTTTTTTATATATGACCCTAAACTAAAAGTCAAGTGTTTTTTTTTTTTTTAATTTTTATTTATTTATGATAGTCACAGAGATAGAAAGAGAGAGAGGCAGAGACATAGGCAGAGGGAGAAGCAGGCTCCATGCACCGGAAGCCCGATGTGGGATTCGATCCCGGGTCTCCAGGATCGCGCCCTGGGCCAAAGGTAGGCGCCAAACCGCTGCGCCACCCAGGGATCCCCAAGTGTTTGTTTTGATGTTGGTTTCAAAGAGTGTATTATTAGAAAATTCAAAGCAATGAAAATGATATCACATAGCCTACCTACCATTTTACCTTTTCCACATTGGTACTGCTTCAAAGATTCTGCCAAAACTATGCATTATAAATCTTCAGAAAAAAATGAAAGAGGTGTATTAATAAATATATAGATAAGCAAATATTATTACTCTAAGATCTGATGAGAAAAGAAAGCACTAAAAGGTAAATATTTTCGGTTACATATTTCTAAAGAACAGTATATACATTTTAAAGATTAAATATATTTGTCCTTTTTCAGCAGATCTAAGAAATTAAGTGCAAGCTATTGATCTGTTGTCTGAATTATATAGGAAAAAACAAGAACTTCATATTTTTACATTTTAAGCTTCTGGGACACACACACACACACATGCACACACTTAAGGACACGAAGATCTGATATTAGATTCTATGGCCAATTAATTGGAACTGAAGGTGGAGGATATTAGCTAGAGTGATAACCCACTTAATTTGCATTAATTATTATAAAAAACTTTCAATATCAGGGTCTTTTTCAACCCTTTTGGGCTTTACCTAAATGCACATGTTCATATCTTTCTGAAGAGTCAATCTTTTAGTGTAGATCAATTGTAATAATAGTGAGGTAAGCAATATATATTATATAAAGCACTAAAACCACTGACAAATTATTTAAAACATATATATATATATTTTTTTTTTTGAATGGGATGTAGTTTACCACTATTTCTTTCTTTTCATGGAGCTGAATTCTATTTTTGTTGTTTTCACATCACAAACAAAGCTTAATTGATACATAACAAATTGCTCTCATCTTGGAATTTGGCACCAACTTTAGATTATTACAAATGGTTGTTAAATTTGTTGAAAATTATACAGCACATCAATTAATATATGAAACTCATTGTTTCAAGTCATTCTTCAGAACACAGACATCACTTAACTTTTTATATTTTATCTTTACCTTTTTGTATAAATAAAATATATTGCCTTTCAAATTGTCTAAGTAATACTGTAAATTACTATAAAACATGCCATAAACATTACTATGAGAATTCTGGGTCTGAATTGTTTTTCAGGGAAATGTAGAAGTTGGGTATTTATTTTGCAATGGAATGTATATGTTAAAGTTGATCTTGAATGTACTTACAAAAGTGAATCTAGGCTTTAATTTTCTGAAGTATCATGAGTATTATTTCTATCCATGAGATTTATGATTTTATACATTACAATATGCATTTTTTCACTGTCCATAGAGAATAAATCCTCACATTGCTTGCATTTAAATTCTAAGTAATCCTTTTGTGCACTCTATTCAACTTTGATACATTTTTTCTGAACACTTTTGGATTTTGATTTTGCAAAGAACAAATGCAATAAAGAAAATTTGATTGGAATGCATCCTTTTTAAAACAATGTGCAGACTTCTCTCCATCCTCAAAAGAAAATGTAATTATATTCTCATTTAATTTTATTATGCTTATCGAGAGCCCCTATTTCACTATACATATTCTAATAGGTTTTTCATTAAAAGTTTGCTTAATTCAAATTAGCATAATTATATCAAAGCTTCATCTACTCTGTTTCTTCCTTTTCTGAAGCCCAAAGGTCAGAATGATTTTAATTAATTTGTGATTATTGTCGTTAGCTAAGGGCTGTAGAGAGTAACAGGTAAGAGTACCAAAGGGCCATTGACTGATGAAATTTTAACTAATAAATTCCTTTTCCAAAGAGATCAAAATACTTCAAAAACTATTGTAGGTGAATTAAAGTCTCTTATTATCTTCCAGAAAAAAGTAAAATATGTACATTCCCTTTTCTTATTTCTATTTTTATAGTTCCTATATTCCTTGGCAAATATAATTATTTTTCATCTTCAATGTAATTTTTCTAATTTTGTGGCATCCTTCTTCAGTACAACTCAAAGATTTTTACATAACATATTATCTCAGCAGTCAAGAGTTCATTTACTTCTACAAACGTCTTTTAAGTCTTATAAGCGTGGAAATTTTTAAGAAAGCATCCTAAATATAATAATGCAATTTGATGATCATAATAAAAGATTGTGATGAATTCCTCTGGTTCTATATTGCTAGAATTCTGAATTCCATCCTAAGTAATTTATTCCTTTATGTTAATGTATCTTCTTTCAAAACTCTAAATATCTTGTGATTTATAGTATTTTTATTATTCAACTTGCTAACACTAATGCAAATATTTTAAAGACTTTTAAACACACACCTGAGATCATTGTTCTTAACATGCAGCTGAAATTATCAAAATTAGAGAAAACAAATTATGCCACAAATATATCCCATAGAAAGAAGACCCACAATTAGGTAACAAAGATATAACCTGTCTTACCTGTCTTATCTTTATTATGTTTTTAAACACTGATAATAACTCCACTCTGAATATGTTATTCTGTAGTTTTCATTAATTGGTTAAATGGACTTTAATGTATTCTAACACAACAGAATCGAGCCAACCACCCTGTTTGAAACTTCAGAGACAAAGATTATAAAGTTTTTGCCTGTGTACTTACCATATCATTATACTCTCATCTAATCGTCACAAAAATCCCCTTAGTTGTGTGCATATTATTTTATACTAGGATGCTATGGTTGCTGCAACAAGGTAACATCGATTGGGTGGCTTAAGCAACAGGAATTTCTTGTTCCACAGTTCTGGAGGCTCAAAGTCTGTAATCAAGTTATCAGCAGGATTGGTTCCCTCCAAGTGCTGCAAGGAAGACACATGCCATATTTCTCCTTTAGCTCTGGTAGTTTACTGGATTAATGAGATCTTCAGCCATCTGTAATTGCTAATTGTCTTTACCCAAAAGAAAAGTAAACTTTTTAGTATCTTCATTATTGCAGGTAGCTTTACAATTTGGAGAACTATCCCAGAAGTTAGGACCCTAGCTTCACCGCAGGGAGTAGGACAGCCCCAAGTACTTGAGTAAAGCAATTCTGGGTTGTAAAACTGGCAAGAGGTTTTTCAAAAGATTTACATCTCTAAAGGGCAGACAAAGAATTTACAATTATAGGTTTCCTAAAGTAAATACTCTAAAGAAAGGGAGATCTTGGCCTTAAGGTAGAAAGAAGTCTTGTGTAAAATTTAAACAAGTTGAGAGGAATTTTAAGATTCTCTTGGTCCTTCTTTGGCATTATTACTTAGTGTAATCTCCAACAAACAAAAAGTAAACTCCTTGGAGGAAATAATTTTGTCTGTTTGGGACAAGAATTCTTCCAGAAGACATAGCACAGTATCTGACTCAAAACAAAACAAAACAACAACAACAACAACAACAACAACAACAACAACAAAAATACTGTTGGATGAATGGATGGAATACATAAATAATAATGCTTTACTGGAATAAGCTTGTAGTTCATATTCACAAAAAACAAAAACAAAACAAAAAACATGAAGGTTTTCAGGTATTTAGAGTTAAGAGAGCAGTCATAGTTCTTGTTTAGTTTGGATTTCTCTTATTTCAGTACAATTGAAATAAATATATCTCTAAGAGGTCTCTCCTGCGATGATGTTTTCTTGTAACAGAAGACATAACCTATGCCTCTCTATTTAAATAGAAGGATTGAGGTGTACTTTGTAAATTGCTTCCTTCTGTTATTTAAGGAACATCATCTTAAACTACTTTGTTTCCTGGTTACAGTTTCTTTTCATTTAGTCTCTATTTGCCAGATACCACAATTAATGTCTATAAATTAAATGTTTTGTGTACTTTATGACCATTGCTTTGCTCACTTCTCATTCTCCTTGGTATGCAGTGAGGGAGTTATTTTCTATTTCTTTTAGTCTAAGCTGAAAATGGATTTACCACTTGGAAGGAAATAACATAGAGCCCAAACTTTCTGTGCTGAAATCCAGATATGCTCCCAATACAGTCTTCTCTATCACCAGTTTATGTCCATGACACATGGGCTGCATATACATTCTTGCATATAATCACCCCAAGTTGTACTTAGTTGAGCAGCATGTAAGAGAAATTAGGGCTTTTCCTTCTGGGAAGTGATTGTGATGCTATATGTATTATTTTCAAACACCATGTTACTTTTTAAAAATCTCTCCGATAAATTGCTAATTGCTTTTATTTTTTTTCTTCAGTAATTAGGCCATGTTACTCAACCTGACTCCTTTCCATCTTCAACCTTTCCCTTTCCCCGTCAAGGGACAGATAATGAAAGCAATGCATGGCAGCTATTGTCTGTCTAGGAAATGAATTTGAAAGATAAGAAATAAGAATTTAATTTTCTGGCTTGACAGAGGTGTCTAGTGGCTTCTTTTTTTTTTTTTTTAAACTTGTGTTTTACATCTTTTTGATTTCAATATTTGGGTAACATTTGAAGCAAAGTCTCACTATTGCTTCCTTTGTTGTGTTGTCAGACATACGGTTGCAATGTCTAAGATCAGGGAAGATGTATACGAGGACAGGGAAAGCAATGATTCCACTCTGGTAGAACAGCAGTTATGGGCACACTACAAAAAAGGAAAAAGAATATAGCTGCTTGCAATTCCAATCTCTGCTGCTCAACCAAGCAGACGGAAGGTAACCACTGGCTGTGAAAGTAGCCTCTAGCTATCTCACTTTGAGCCACCAAGAGGGAATCATCCTTTTGGAAAAAAAAAAAAAAAAAAAAAGTAGAATATAAGAGAAATTGCTCTGAGGGCTTGGAAAGGAGAAACAATAATACAAGTATCAGTTGCTATATAAAAAAGAATTGTCATACAATAAAAGTTACTCTTAAGACTATAGCTGGTCACAATGCTTTTTGAAACTGACTTTATTTTTGTTAAATGAAAATATAATAATAAAATAGATGTAAGCAAAAATTTAAAAAGCAAGTATAGTTTCCACATAATTATTTTATAGAACTGAAATGAGATATTTTATAAAAATATAAAAGCTCTAATAAATACAACAGTGTCTCTCTTTTTCTGTTTCTCTCTGCATGAGTTCTAACAAATCCTCTGCTATGCATTTTTCATTTCTAATATTATTCATTACTCTTTCTGTGTTGGCTTTTCTAACCCTAAAAGGCAAATTTCCAATAGACCTTGACACATTTTCACTTTCATATAAGGGGGATAAATGCTCCAGCATGCACACTGATGGAAATTAATTTGATCTAAATGCTCTTAGGCTAGCTATCTGGAAATGTAAATACTCCAACTGCAAATTTTGTTGCCAAAGGTTTTTCATTACCAGCAGGAACCCTGACCAGATTGTGAGAAGGCAGCAAAGTCCTAATGAAAAAAAAAAAAAAAAAAAGAAGTAATCTGCTTTCTTTATCAAATTATCTGTGAATATCCGATACATCATTGCATTAACAGGGAAATCTATCCACTCTCCATCAAGGTTTCCTCTGTAGTTTTGTACTAATGTCAAGTGATGGAAAGATGATCACATTTGATGAGTAAGATTAAGCCCCAGAATGAGGTCTGTGAATGATGATGAGTGTTGTGCATCCAGCAGGGAATACACAACTGCAAAGTTAAACCTGAAACATATTTTTAGTCACTTGTCAAGAAATAGACAAAATAAAAGCTATCTTTAATTTTTAATATGTGAACTTTCGTGACTAACTCCATATGACCTATGCCATCTATTTTGATTTCTAGTCCATAACATGACATTTAGTACTTATTTTTAATCTATTTTATTGACAGATGTAGATAAGATACACCAGTTTCCCTGTGCATTTTGATAAGTTTGGGCAAGTATATAGTCTTATGTTGCCACCATCTCAAACATTTCATAAAACATCCATAAATCTAAAAAGTTCCAGTGGGTCTGAATTGAGTAATCCTACCCCTCCAGCATAGGCCACCATATATGTTTTGCCTTTATGGACTTATTTTCCCCTTTTCAGTATCTTATATAAACAGAAGCATACTACCTGAGTTGTTTCATTTGTGGCTTTGTACAGCTAATACATTGTTTCAAGATTCATCAAAATAACTCTGTGAATGGATAATGTGCTTATTTTTATTGTTGACCCATATTCCATCATATTAATAAACCACAATGTGTTCATCCACTTACTTGTTGATGAATGTTTGTGCCCTCTTCATTTTTGGATTAACATGAATAAAATTGTTATGGGCATTTGTGTACAGGTCTTCATTTTCTTTGGATAAATCTTAGAAATGGAATCAGGGGGTCATATAGCAAATGTAACTTTAACATATAAGATATTGTAAATTATTTTCCAAAAATAAAACCAGCAATGCATGAGAATTATAGTAGTTCCACACCCACTGTAATACTTTGAACTGACAGACATTTAGGAAATACTAGCCACAATGGGTATGTAGTCAGTGTCCAGATATACATCATTATACTTGCATTTTCTTGATGACTACTGATGCTGAGCATATTTCATGTGGTTATTTGGCTTTTAAAATGCTTTCTCTGCAACTTGTCTGTTGTATTCCTGTTTTTAAAGAATTGAATTGTTGGTCATCCTACTTTTGGTTTGGTAAGAGCTCTTTATAAATTCTTAATATGTCTTCTCACAGGTGTATGTATTATAAATATAGTTTCCTAGTCTTTGGCTTCCTTTTGTACACTTTTTAATGTAATAAATATTTTTACATGTTTAAACTGTCTCAAACTCACAGCAAAACTGCAAACAAAACTATAAGAAACTTTCTTTTTCGGGCAGTCCTGGTGGCTCAGCAGTTTAGCGCCGCCTTCGGCCCAGGGCATGATCCTGGAGACCTGGGATCGAGTCCCACGGCCGGCTGCCTGCATGGAGCCTCCTTCTCCCTCTGCCTCTCTCTGTGTCTCTCATGAATAAGTAAATAAAATATTTTTGTTTTTTTTTAAAGAAACTTTCTTTTCAAACCAATTTGGAAGAATTTGCTGACCTGATACATAACACACCTGAATATGTTAGTGTTTTTTCCTATAAACAAGAGAACATCCCCTGCATAGCTAAGTAGGACCTTCAAAATGGGAACATTAACAGTTATATAAGAGTGATATATATATTTCTCTGACTCCATTCACATTTTTCCCATTACCCTAAAATGTTTTTTATAGTAAAATAATCCAGTAAAGAACCATTGCTACATTCAGTTGACATAATCCTTAATCTACTTCCATCTGGACATTTTTCTCAGTCTTTCCTTGACTTTTATGACCTTGGTATATTTTGAAGATTATATACTGGTGAAGTATGTCACTTTTAAATGTTTCTTCATTATTAGATTCTGTTTTCTTGTGAAACTTCAAATGAGATATTGGAGATTAATACTATATTCTTCTCACTGTACTCTGTGTACCCTATTCAATCCAATGCAGATGGAATTCACTTTGGTTACTTGATTAAGATATTGTCTTCCAGGATTCTCCCTTGCACAGATATTCTTATACTACTTTATAATATATTATAATATATTCTCATACTATAAATACTATGTATTTTGAAAGAAGTGTTTGAAAATATGTATATATTTCATACATCATTAATCTTTAAACTTATTTATTGATTTATATAAGTATGGATGGATTATTTCCTATTTCATTCATTGGGTAATAATATAATACTAATTATATTCATTTTGAAGCTAAAGTTATCCCAGATTTTTGTTTTGTAAAATTCTCCCTTTCAGGCTTACCTCTATATGATTGTGACATCCTCCAATTATATTTTTTAAGATTTTATTTATTTATTCATGAGAGAGAGAGAGAGAGAGAGAGAGAGAGAGAGAGAGAATGGCAGAGAGAGAAGTAGGCTCCATGCAGGTAGCCTGACATGGGACTTGATCCTGGGTCTCCAGGGTCACACCCTGGGCTGAAGGCAGCGCTAAACCACTGAGCCACCTGGGCTGCCCCCTCCAATTATATTTTAAACACAACTTTACTTCTGACACAGCAATATATTCTAAGCTCATCTTGTATTTCCTCATGCCAACACTTGAATTAGGCAATTGTGCCAGGACCTGTGATTCTTTATAGCATGTCATGGTATTTAGAAGCCAACCTAACTGCCCATTGAGGTGGCCTAGGAGGAAGGATGCTTTAATAACTATGGGCATCTGTGTTTGTTTTCAATTTCTGTGCAGCATATTACCAAAAAATGTGTGCCTTAAACCCACACATAAATAGTATCTCAGTTTCATTAGGTGAAATGTCTGGGCATAGGTTTAGCAGGAGCCTCTGTTTAGGGATTCACCAGGCTGAAGTCAAGTGTCAGCTGGTGCTTTAATTCTCATTTGAGGCTCAGGGTCTCCTTTGAAACTCACTGATTGTTGGTAGAATTCATATCCTTGTAGCTGTATGATTGAGGTATTTGGATCCAGGCTAGCTTTTAGCCAGAGACTACTGTTAGATCCTAGAAGTTGCAGTTCCTTACCATAGGGCACCAGAGACAAATCACAATATGGCTGTTTGCTTTCTTTTAGGCTAGCAAGTACTCCTCTCTCTGACTCTTCACCTTTTTATTTTTTTTTTATTTTTTATTTTTTTGTGAGACTCTTCACCTTTTTAAAGACTCTTCTGATTAGTCCAGACCCACCTAGAATAATCTCTCTTTTGATTAACTCAAACTCAACTAATCAGTAATCTAATACCAAGTTTCATATCCCATTATATCTACAGGCCCCACCACACTAAAGGAGAGGATATTACACATGGTGTATACAATAGGGAGCAGGAATCTTGGGGGTCATCTTAAAATTCTGTGTATCAAAAAAAAAAAGTCTGCATATCACAGAACTAATAGCCAGGTCTTAATTTATTTTACTTTCAAATTTCCATTCACATTTTCTTTCAATCCTTATATTTATTTTATCTGTTATTTTCAACTTTTTATTATGAAAAATTTCAAATATAGAGCACAGTTGAAAGAATTTTACAATAAAAACTCTCTTATCTACCATTTACTATTAATAGACTACATTAGCATATATATCCATCTACTTTCCCTTATTTATCCAAAAATCCATTTTAGTTTTTAACACATTTCAAAAAATTTTCAGATATCTGTACACTCCATCCTAAATACATTAGCAGGCATAGCACTAACTAGAGTTTGTTTACAATGATTTCTTTTGATGTAAAATCAACAAATAATGTTATTTATAATTTTTAAGTATGAATTCACTGAGTTTTGATTAATGCATGCATCTGAGGCACCCAGAAGGACAACTGAGGTATATGGGACTATAGTAATTATTATTTGCGGGCACCTTTCTATAAACAAATTGAATCACCCTAAATAAGTATTGAAACATTCCAACTGTTTGATTTTATTCAATTATATGAAAGAAATATCTTTCTGATAAGTAAGGACAATTCACACACCTTGTTATAGGTCCACAGGGCTTCAAGACAACTGCATTACACAAGTCTAGGAGATTGTTGGGCTATCAACTCAATTTCACATGTCAGTAGAAGATGTAAAGCATAACCCAAAAATAGGGACAAGGGTCAACATGGATGCAGAATGAGGCTCAAGTCATTTTACCCAAATGGTACTGCTGTACTCATGGTGTCCAGATAATTTTTAAGAAGGACCTCCAAAGTATGGGCATACTGAGGTATGGAGTCTGAGGGGGGCCCCTGCTTACCCAGTGTAAAGATGGTCCTGGTAACTCAAATCTCTATACAAATATAATATTCTTATTATCCCTAAGAAATCTCCTTTTAGTGGGATGCCTGGGGGGCTCAGCAGCTGAACATCTGCCTTTGGCCCAAATCCTGATCCCTGAATCCTGGGATTGAGTCCCTCATCAGGCTCTCCACAGGGAGCCTGCTTCTCTCTGCCTATGTCTCTGCCTCTCTCTCTGTATCTCTCATGAATAAATGAATAAAATATTTAGAAAAAAAAAAAGAAATCTCCTTTTGGCACTTCATAGGGATTCCCCACCTTACCCTAGAGAAGCAATCACGTTTCTGATATTTTTTCACAAAGGTCAGTTTTGTTTGTTCTTAATATAAACGGAATCATATGGTTTCTACACTTTTGTATAGGCCTTGTTATATGCAGCAAAATATTTTAGAGATTTACCCAAGTTGCTGCATACATGAATATTTGAATATATCACATTTTTAAAACATTATTCTTTTAGTGAGCATCTGGGATATTTTTAGTTTCTTGAAATTGTAAATAAAGCTACTATCAGCATGCTTGTACACATTTTGTTTTGTAAACTTATGTTTTCATTTCTCTGGAGTAAATGCTAAGGAGAGAAATCGCTGGGAAATAGGGGAATGCATATTTGGTTTGAAAAGAAATGGCATAAACTCTTTCCTAAGTTCTTTTTTATTTTTAAATTTTAATTTCAAATAGTTAATATGCAGTGCTATATTAGTTTGAGGTGTGCAATACAGTGATTCAACACTTCCATACACCATCCTGTGCTCATCACAGCAAGTATCCTTCTTAACCCCCATTAACTATTTCACCCATCCCCCCACCAACCTTCTCTCTGCTCACCATCAGATGGTTCTCTATAGTTAAAAGTCTGTTTCTTGGTTTCATTCTCACTCTCTCTCTTTTTTCCTTTGCTCTTTTGCTTTGTTTCTTATTCCACATAAGAGTGAAATCAAATGGCATTTGCTTTTCTCTGACTGACTTCTTTTACTTAGCATTATACTCCCTAGCTCCATCAGTGTCAGTGCAAATGGCAAGATTTCATTTTTTATATGGTTGAATAATATTCCATTGTATACATATGCCACTTCTTTATCCATTCATCAGTCCATGAATGCTTGGGGCCCCTCCATAATTAGGTTATTATAAATAAAGCCGCTATAAACATAGGGGATACATGTGTTTTTTTGTGTGGTTTTTTTTTTTGGTAAATACCCAGTAGAGTGATTACTGGATTGTATGATAGTTCTATTTTTAACTTTTTGAGGAATCTTCATACTTTTTCCCCAGTGATTGCACCAGTTTAGATTCCCAAAAACAATGGAAGAGGATTCCTTTTCCCCACATCCTTGACAACACTGGTTTCTTGTGGTTTTGATTTGAGCCATTCTGACACGTGTGAGGAATCTCATTGTGGTTTTGATTTGCGTTTCCCTGATGATGAGTGATGCCCGAGATCTTTTCATGTGTCGGCCATCTGGCAGTATTCTTTAGAGAAATGTCTGTTCATATCTTCTGCCCATTTATTAATTGGATTATTTATTTTGGGAGTGTTGATTTGTGTTAGTTCCTTATATATTTTAGATACTCGCCCATTATCAGACAAGTCACTTGCTAATTAATATCTTCTCAGTACATTGCCTTTCTGTTTGATTGACCTTTACCTTCACTGTACAGAAGCTTTTTATTTTGATGTAGTCACAATAGTCTATTTTTGCTTTCATTTCCCTTGCCTCAGAAGACACACCTAGAAAACATGTTACTATCATCAATGCCAGGGATATTTCTACCTGTGCTCTTTTCTAGGATTTTTATGGTTTCCAGTCTTACATTTGGTCTTTCATCCATTTTGAATTTATTTTTGTGTAGGGTGTAAAAAAAGTAGTTCATTTTCTTCTTCTTCTTCTTCTTCTTCTTCTTCTTCTTCTTCTTCTTCTTCTTCTTCTTCTTCTTCTTCTTCTGTAGCTGACCAGTTTTTCCAACAACATGTGTCTTTTTTGAAGATTTATTTATTTATTTATTTATTTATTTGAGAGAGAGAGTGAGGGGAGGGGCAGAAGGAGGGAATCTTCAAGCAGACTCTCCACAAGCCTGAAGCCCGAAGTGAGGCTCAATCTTATGAGATCACAAGCAGAGCCAAAACCAAGAATTGGACACTTAACCAGCAAGGCACCCAGGTATGCCTCCAGCACCATTTGTTAAAAGATACTGTCTTCTTCCCATTGAATATTCCTTCCTGCTTTGTTGAAGATTAACTGACCATATAATTATGGGTTAATTTCTGGGTTTTCTTTCCTGTTCTATTGATCTATTGTGCCAATACCATACTGCTTTGATTACTACAGCTTTGTAATGCAATTTGAAGTCTGGAATTGTGATACCTCCAGGTTTTCTTTTATTTTTCAAAATTGCTTTGACTACTTGGGGTCTTTTTGTGGTTCCATATAAATTTTAGAATTGCTTGTTCTGGGTCTGTGAAAAATGCTGTTGGTATTTTGATAGAGATTGCATTAAAAGTGTAGATTGTTTTGGGTAATGCAGACATTTTAATGAATTTGTTCTTCCAAGAAATGAGCACGAAATACCTTTCTATTTCTTCATGTCATCTTCAATTTCTTTCACAACTTTTTATAGTTTTTAGAATGCAGATCTTTAACTCTTCAGTTAGGTTGGCTCCTAGGTATTTTATTGGTTTTGGTGCAATTGTAAATGAGGCTGTTTTCTTAACTTCTCTTTCTGCTGCTTTGTTATTAGTGTATAGAAATGTAACAGATTCTGTACATTGACCGTGGTCTCCTGTGACTTTACTAAGTCCATTTATCAGTTCTACTAGTTTTTTTTTTTTTTTTTTTTTTTTTTGGTGAAGTTTTTTAGGTTTTCTATATAAGCGTATGTCATCCAGAAATAGTGAAAGTCTTACTTCTTCCTTACTAACTTGGATGCTTTTTGTTTCCTGTGTCATTTAATTGCTGTGGCTAGGGCTTCCACTATGATGTTGAATAAAAGTGTTGAGAGTAGACATCATTGTCTTCTTCTTGATCTGAGGGGGAAAGCTCTTAGTTTTTCCTCCATTAAGTATGATGTCTGCTCTGGGTTTTTCATATGTGACCTTTATTATGTTGAGGGATGTTTCCTGTAAACCTGCTTTATTAATGGCTTTTATCATGAAAGATGTTGTATTTTGTCAAATGTTTCTTGAAATGATCATATGGTTTTTATCCTTTCTCTTATTGATGTGATGTATAACATTGATTGATCTGTGAATATTGGACCATCCCTGCATTTTAGGAATAAATCCAACTTGATTGTGGTGAATGTTTTTTTTAATGTGTCATTGGATTCTGTTTGCTAATATCTTGTTGAGGATTTTTGCACCTATGTTCATTGGAGATATGGGCCTGTAGTTCCATTTTTTTGTATATGCTGTCTTTACCTGATTTTGGCATCAGGGTGATACCTCTGAGAGTGAATTTGAAAGTTTTCCTTCTTCTATTTTTTTAATAGTTTGAGAAGAATAGGTATTAGCTCTTCTTTACATATTTGGTAGAATTCACTGTGAAGTCTTTTGGTCCTGGGCTTTTGCTTTTTGGGAGTTTTTCTCATTACTGCTTTTGTTTGAGTTCTCTCTCTCTCTCTCCCTGAGTCTGGATAGAGGTTTATCAATTTCATTGATCTTTTCAAAAAGCCAGCTCCTAGTTCCATTGATCTGGTCTATTGGCTTTGTTTTTGTTTCTATATCATTTATTTCTGTTTTAGTTATTACAGCTACCCTTCTGCTTTTGATTTATTTTTTTTCTTTTGATTTATTTATTGTTCTTTTTCTAGCTCTTTTAGGTGTAATATTAGATTGTTGATTTGAGATTTTTCTTGCTTCCTGAGGTAAGCTGTATTGCTCTAAACTTCCCTCTTTGAACCACTTATGCTTCATCCCAGAGGTTTTGGACAATTGGTCATGAATTCTTTTAATTTTGTTTATTGTCATTTATTTCCATGTAGTTTTTAATTTTATATTTGATTTCTTGATTTACCCACACATTGTTTAGTGGCATATAATTTATCTCCATGTATTTGTGGTCTTTCTAGATTTTTTTTGTGATTTATTTCCAGTTTCATAGTATTGTGCTCAGAAAAGATACATGGATTGTATCCATGTATTGTATTGTATTGTATTGTATTGTATTGTATTGTATTGAACGACTTCAATCTTCTTGAATTTGCTGAGGCTTGTTTTGCAGCCCAAAATGTGAACTATTCTGGAGAATGACCCATGTACATTTGATAAGACTGTGCATTCTATTTTAGGATCGAATGTTCTGAAGATATATGTTAAATTCATCTGTTCCAGTATATCATTCAAAGCCACTGTTTCCTTGTTGATTTTCTGTTTGGATGATCTGTCCATTGATGCATTGTTGTACTATACTTGTATTACTATTAATTAATTTCTTTATGTTTATTATTAACTATTTTATATATTTGGGAGCTCCCATGTTAGGTTCATAAATGTTTATAATTGTTATATCCTCTTGTTGGATTGTCCCCTTTATTATATAGTGGCTACTTTGTGTCTACTTAGTCTTCGTTTTATTTATTTTTTTTATTTTTTTATTTTTTTTTTTTCAGTCTTCGTTTTAAAGTCTACTTTGTCTGATACAAGTATTGCTACTCTGGCTTTCTTTTGACATTCATTTATCTGATAAGTTTTCTCCACTCCCTTGCTTTCTATCTGCAGGATTCTTAGATCTGATAAGTCTGCTGTAGGCAGTAAAATAGATACATATTTAGATGGGTCTTGGTTTTTTTATCCACTCTGTCACCTATATTATTTGATTGGCACATTTGGTCCATTTACATTCAAACTAATTATTGATTGATATGTGTTTATTGACATTTTGTTATTTTCTTTGTGGTTATTTTTTTAGCTTTTCCTTTCTTCTCTTTCTCTCATGGTTTGCTGGCTTTCTTTAGTTATATATTTAGATTCTTTACTCTTTATTTTTTTTCATATCTCTTACTGGTTTTTGATTAGTGGTTACCATTTGGTTTACATTTATCACATCTTCTGCATATAGCAGTCTATATTAAGCTGATGGTCATTTAATTTTAAACTCATTCTTTATTTACCTCCCTTCCATGTGTCAGATATTTGGCACCTATTTTACATCTTTTTATTTTGTGTTTCTCTTGACTGATTTTTACAGGTGTGCTTATTTATTTATTTATTTACTTTCTTACTTACTTACTTATTTTAATTCCTATGGTTCTTATTTTTCACACTCTTAGAGTTCTCCACCATTCTTGTAGGGTTGATTTAGTGGTCATGAATTCTTTTAATTTTGTTTATCTGAGAAATTCTTTACCTCTCTTTCTCTTCTGAATGATAGGCTTGCTGGATGAAATATTCTTGTCTGAAGATGTTTCTTCCTCAGCACTTTTAACATATCATGCCACTTTTTTTCTGGCCTAAAAAGTTTCTGCTGAGAAATCACCCGATAGTATTATGGTGTTTTGTTTGTGTTTAATTGTCTTCTTTTGTCTTACAACCTTTAATATTCATTATCACTATTTTTTTGCCATTTTAATAGCTGTCTTCTGATGTTGAATTTACTGGGGGATCTCTGTGCCTTCTGAATCTGGATCTGTATTCCTTCTTAGATTAGGGAAGTTTTCAGCTATTATTTCTTCAAATACATTTTCCATCCCCCTTTCTCCATGTAGGGGGGATCCCTATAATATGAATGCAATTGTTGCAATTGTGCTTGATGGTGTCACTGAGTTCTCTATTATTCTCAGTATGCAATATTTGTTTTTCTCTCACCTATTCAGCTTGATTGCTTTCCATTACCCTATGTTCCAGGTTGCAGATACATTCTTCTACATTCTTAAATACTAGGATAAACCTACTATTTATTTTGTGCATTGTATTTTTAATTTCATTTAATTAGGTCTTCATCTCTGATATGTTATTTTTTATCTTTTTGTCAAGGGTCTCATTGATGTTCTCCACCCTTTTTGAAGTCCAGTGAGTCTTTTTATGATCATTACTTTAACTTCTTTATCAGGCATATTACTTATTTCTGTTTCACTTAGATCTCCTACTGTGATTTTGTCCTTTTCTTGCATTTGGGGCATATTCCTCCATCTCCTCATTTTGTCTCCCTTTCTGTGTCTGTTTTTCTGTGTTAGGAAAGTTAGCTATGTCTTCTATTCTTGAAAGTAGTGGGTTTATGAAGAAGAAGTTATGTAGTGCAGTGTCCCCTGTTCACCAGAACATGGTATTTCAAACAAGTCTCATATGTGTGTTGCTTATGCCCTGCTCTTTTGTCTGAGTCAATTTTTTGTCAGTACAGACATCTGCACTGAATATTTGCCAGTCATGGGCTGTGCTTCCTCTCTGTGGTGTTAGCAAGACCTAGGGAGGATTCTCAGGGCACTTGATCCACAGGAAGGCTCAGGAATTGAGGCAGTGGCATTAGCAAAACTTGTGCTCAGCCACTAGTCCAAGGCCAAATCCCCAAAGTATGGTGGCCTCCAGGAATGTGGTGCATGGTGGTGCCCAGGGACATGAGTTCTTAAACCACTTTATAGTCTCACCAATAATGTGTAAGAATTCTAGTGTTCCACATCCTCACCAGTATTTTGTGATGTAATTCCTTTTGAATTTTAAATTTTAGCTATCTTGAAAGTTCTTTGAAAGTTTTGTTTGGTTCTTTTTCACAGGGTTGTTGCTGATGCTGTTTTGTTCCTTTTAGTATAATTTATAGTTGTTATTTCTCTTTTCATTATATCCATGCTTACTTTATTTTTTAAACTTTTTAAAGATTTTATTTATTTATTTATTTATTTATTTATTTATTTGAGAGAGAGAGCATGAGTGGGAGGAGGGGCAGAAAGAGAAGGAGAAAATCTCAAGCAATCTCTGCACTGAGTGTGGACTTTGTCACGGGGCTCCCTCCCAGAACCCTGAGATCATGACCTTAGCTAAAACCATGAGTCACTCAGCTGACTGAGCCACCCAGGTGACCCCATTATTACTTTATTATGTATATTTTTAATAAGCATTTTGAATTATTATGTGCAAAGTTGTTATTTCTGGCATATCTGTCTCTGTTTCTGCTGACTAATATTCCTCTTGGTTATAGGACATATCTAGTATTTACATATTAGTATTTGATGGGATGATAAGCATTGGCAATTGCGTAGTTTTTAATACCTGCATTTTGTTCCCTTACTCAGAAGGCAGTTAAATTACTTGCAGATAATTTCTATCCTCTCAAGATTTTTTTTTAAACTTGTTAAGGTAGAGGTAGAGTAACTTTTATTCTAGCACTAATGCTAACAAATGGCTCCTCTGCCATTCCCACTGAATGTCAGAGGTGTTCAGTAAGGTCTCTCACTTTGACTGGCTGAAGCTTGAATTCTTTCACTCTTGTGTATCAGTAATAATAATGATGCTTACTCTGAAGCCATTGTTCTTTGCCAGTCTCATGTAATTTTGCCCCACGTATGTGTAGATCGGTATTGATGAACAGACTCAAGATGACTCAGATTTCTGCAGGTGTTACCCTGTGTAGTTCCCTCTGTTCCATTGTTCTGCCCTGAGAATTTCAGATGCCTCAACTTCCTTTAGCCTGTTTGTGTTTCTGTAAGTCAGCAAGATCCATCTTCTCAACCTGCGTTCACCTCTCAGTGCCACATCTACAAAGGGCCTTTGGAGAGAAATCCAAGACAATAATAGAACTCTCCTTGTTTTTTCAATGATCAAACTTCTTTGCTGCCTGTTGTTCATAGTCTGAAAATGGTTATTTCAGACTTTTTCACTGGTTTTCTGTTTTTTGGCAGCAGGCAGACAAGTTGAATATAAGAAACTCTGTGATGGCTAGAAAGGTAAATAGAGCTTTTTTTTTTTTTTTTGTAAAAAAGTTCTAAGTAATTCATATTGAGATAATTATGTGTAAGGGAAACTGGGTGTCTCGGTTGGTTAAGCATCTCACTCTTGGTTTTGGCACAGGTAATGATCTCAGGCTTTTGAGCTCTAGCCCCATGTTGAGCTCTGTACTGGGTATGGAGTTTGCTTATGATTATCTCTCTCCCCAGGCACCTTAGTGGCTCAATTAAGTGTCTGCCTTCATCTCAGGTTGTGATCTCAGGGTCCTGGGATTGAACCTTATGTTGGGCTCCTTGATCAACAGGGAGTCTACCTCTCCCTCTCTGTTCCTTCTCCTTCTTGTGCGCAATCTCTCTCTCAGAAAAATCTTAAAAAAAAAGAAAAAAAGAAAAAAAAAAGATTATCTCTCTCCCTCTCCCTCTGCCTCTTCCCATCTGCTTAGGCTGTATAAAGAAAAGAAAGAAAGAAGAAAGAAAGAAAGAAAGAAAGAAAGAAAGAAAGAAAGAAAGAAAGAAAGAAGGAAGGAAGAGGGGAAGGAAGGAAGGAAGGAAGGAAGGAAGGAAGAAAGAAAGAAAGAAAGAAAGAAAGAAAGAAAGAAAGAAAGAAAGAAAGAAAGAAAGAAAGAAAAAAAGAAAGAAAAGAAAGATCCAGCCCTGATGTTTCAGATCTTTATTTGCATAATATAACTTTTTGTCAGTATTTATATCACTGTTGGATTTCATTTGTCAGTTTGACTCCAATTATAATTTTTATGAAAATCTTTGTAATTATTTATTTAGTGGGTGAAATGACATTGTTAATTAAAGCACTTTTTGTCACAAGGAATTGATACTGTTTTCCAGCTTAAAACTAAATAGAAACTTTATTATAAATAAAAGTATATCTCACAGAACTAACTAGAAATTATTCTGTCAGATTTCAGGTATGAGCTCAATATAGCCCATAAGTTCCCTGTCTCAATGGCACCTTGGTTTTACTTTTTTTCTCATTTTGGCATTCTATGTGTTCCAAGTTCATGTAGCATACTGAGGAGAGAAATGATCAATTTCACATTTCTGGAGGATTAGCTCTGAATGGCCTTTCTCAAAGTAGGAGGACTCTGCTAAATCAAAATTCTATGAACAGATATGTTGGGTCACATTCATAAACCTGGATATTTTTTATAATCACATGTACATTTGACATGCTAATATAAGAGAATTTTCTGGGAAACAGTGGTATCAAACACAGGCGTCTAATTTATTGGGTAGAATGGAGGACTAAGAGAGAATTTTATGGCAATTATACAATTTGTGTCCTGTCACTTTTTTTTTAGTATTTTTCTTTTTAAATATTAAGTAGTAAGTTTAAATGTTTTGAGAATGATGGCGTTGAAGGTAAGACAATAGGTAATTCTAAAATAGAATATTTAGCATTAGTATGTTCTTTGGATGTAGTAGAGAATATTGTCTGAAAGTCACGTGAACACACACTCTAGGATGCCTGGGACACATGAATAAAATGATAGAACTTAAATTCATTGTCTTTGCTAGGAAAGAAAAAAAGGTAAACAACTCTGAATGATTTTTATCATGATTGTATCCTAAGAAAATCACCTCTCTATATTAATGACTTCCATAGTACATATCCTTTTAAAAAATTAATTAATTAATTTTTACAAGCCCATGTACATTGTCATATTAGTTTCAGGTGTGCATTATAGTAATTCTACAATTCTATACATTTCTCAGTGCTTGCAAGATATGTGCCCTTAATTCCTTTCAGTTTCACCATCCCCCATCCACCTTGCTTTTGGTATGTTCTCTATATTTGAGTCTATTTTTGGTTTGTTTCTTTCTTTTTTTTTTCTTAAATTCTGCCTGTAAGTGAAATCATATGGTATTTGTCTTTCTCTAACTTATTTCACTTAGCATTATGCCCTCTAGATCCAACCATGGTGTTACAAATGGCAAGATCTCATTCATTTTTTAATGACTCTCACATTTTATTTTTGTGACAAGTTAGTACAATCTTTATGAGGAAAAAACCATTTATTTACCATGCAGTCATAGATGATTGTTTGGTACAATAGTATAATATAGTCCATTCTGACTTATTTTTATTATATAAATTAGTCATGGTAAACAAATCCTTGCAGAAGTTTGTAGAGTTCACTGACTTATAATGATATTTAAATTTTAAGTAAAAAAAAAAAAAAACCGTTTGCTGTTTTAGCTAATTTGAAAACAAAGTCACTGTTTCTTTAACATATTTCTGAAGACTCCTACTACAACACAGATTTCTTAAAAAATATTTATTTTTCAAATATGTTTGCTTCCCCAAACCATAAAATAATTGTTCCAAAGGAATGTACATTGTAGTCATATTTTCTGAAGTAAAATTTAATATAAGAGGGAATTATTATTTAGGCCAGGGGAAGTCTAATTTTATGAAACAATAACATCAGCATAATTTATTGTATATTATGCAATGGTGCAAAATGTGGAAATGATATCTGATATCTTTAGGATATGCCTAATAGAAAATTGTTTGTCTATATGACCAGTTTCTAAATAGAAAAGTCAGGTTAATAACACAAATATTGCCTTTTTTTACTTCTATATGGCTCTTTAAAACACAAGAGACAAGTCAATTTAGGTTTTTGTTTTGTTTTACTGTGTGTGTGTGTGTTTTGCATATAAGGTTAACCGTATATTTGCAATTACTTATTTACCAATTATTTTTTAAGACAAAACCATCCTTACTCTGAAATTTGTTAAAACTTTTTTAAGTCTTACTTAAATTTATTAATTACATTTTTTAGCAAAACTAAAATCACATAAATTATCACTGAACTTGAGATACCCATACATACAAATTAATTTCAATTTGGAAATATATATTTATTTTTATAGATATAAAAATGTATGTGTATATGTTTGTATAATATATACATATATATTATATATGTGTATTTACAAGTATTCATATAAAATTCAATGATTGATATATATATGTGTAATATATATATATATACCACATATATACTATATATGATTACTCTTGGTTTTGATGATCTTGACAGTTTGTGGTGTATTGGTCAAATATTTTGTTGAATGTTTCTTGATTGGAACTGGGCTAATGTCTTCTCATGATTAGAATGGGATTATGAAATTTTTGGAGGGAGATCATCAGAGGTATTCTTATTACATGGTATCGATTGCATATATTATCAACGCAACTTCACTGATGATGTTACCTTGATCTCTTGGCTGAAATAGTATTTGTCAGGTTTCTCCTGGATAAAGTTATGTGTGGGGTATCCCAGACATAAGGAGAGTGAGTTTATGTTCCAGTTACTTGTGTATTGAGTGTATACATAAATTATTTTGAAACCTTCTGCATGAGAGACTTCTATTCCTATTTATTTATTTATTTATTTATTTATTTATTATTTATTATTTATTATTTATTTATTTATTTATTCCTCTCATTCTATCAGTATTGACTCATAGATACTTCAAATACTTTGGGTTTTAATACAATACTCTTATTTTATTGTTTTGCTCATATTGTTCCAGGCTTACCCATTGGGAGCTTTTTCATTCGCTCCTGTGATTCCTTGACATATTTCATCATTATATGTGTGTGTATGCATTGTGTGTATACGTGTGTATCATTTTCCTTTTTTTTAAGGTCTTCCTTGCATTTCTTTATATAATATATTCCAAACTTATCTGTATATTTACTTTCCAGCTGAACCCTATTTCCTTTTATTGGTAAATGGCATTAAAAACTAATATCTGGGCATTAGGTAAGCTCATTGCTACAGGATATTTGCTTATAGGTACTCTGAATTGATATAGCAAGGAAATGTATGTATGCATGTATGCATGCTAAACTGTGCATTACATAAATCTATAAATATTTATGTATGTAACCACACATACACATATCTATATAAATAATGCTAAATTTTGTTTATGCTGATACCTCCAGCTCAAATCCATCACCATATGGGTCATTCAGGTCTCCTCCCCGTGCTTACCTATAACTCCGTTCCAACAATGAGAAATCTAGCTCCTACACTTAACCATCCGTTTACTTAATTGTTCAATTTCAGTCTACATTTATACAATAGTTTCAGAATTTCTAATCTGTACACCCTTGGAAACAACTATATCAAGTAGAATACTTCACCTATAAACATTTATTTTTACCTTTATTCTTACAGACTCAACTAATTTCTGAAGTTACTTAGGACGGCACCTTTTCTGCTCACTTCCCTCACTGAGATTGTTTCGTATGTTTGTAATATAGCTGGATGCTTTTGGAATATTCTACATTCCATCCTGTGATACCTTGACCAATTCAGTGATTTTTTTTTAAATTGGTGAATGTTAAACTCCACTCTGTGCAGTCAAATTCTCTAGATTTTTGACAAATGCAGAGTGTCAGATGTACACCATTACTGTATCACACAGAATAGTTTCTCTGCCTCTAAAATCTCCCTTATATATTAGCTTCTCTAAAAACCTCTGGCAACCACTGATATGTTTACAATCTCTATAGTTTTGCCTTATCCAAAAGTCATCTAAATTGAATCATATAGTATGCAGCCTTCCACACTGGTTTCTTTTACTTATCAATATGTATTTAAGATGTATCCATGTCTTTGAGTGGTTTGAGATCCCATTTCATTTTGCTGTAAAGTAGTATTTTATTAAATGGATATACCACAGTTTATCCATTCACCTACCAAAGAATATCTTATTTGCTTCCAGTTATTGATGATTAAAAGCTAGCACTATACATATTTTTTTGATGGCTTTGGTGTGTGCATAAGTTTTCAACTTAGTTAGATAGTTATGTAATTGTACAATTACTGAATAATAAGTAAGATTTTGATTAGCTTTTTAAGATACTGTCTTCCAATGTCTCTCTATTAATTTGTACTTCCACCAGCAGTTAATGAGAACTTCTGTTGTATTACTTTCTTGTCACCAACTGGTATCATCAGGTTTTGGATTTTAACCAATTTAATCAATGTGTAAGGGTACTTTGTTTTCATTTTCAACTTCTAAATGACAAATGAAATTGAACATCTTTCACATGTTTATACATCATATATCATTTGATGAGATGTCTGTTTAGATATTTTACCCATTAATTATTGGGTTAAATGTTGTAATCATTGAGTCTTATGATTTTTTTGATATTAGTTCTTTATTAGATATGTGTTCTGTAAACATTTTTCTTCCAGTATATGACTAGTCTATTCATCTTCTTCATAAGACTTTTACAGATCATAAGTTTTTAATTTTAATATACTTCAACATATCCTTTTTTTCTCCTATGGGCCATGCTTTTTTAAAAAAAAACTTGGGGGGGTCATGCTTTCGATGTTCTATCTAAAATCTTGTCACCAAACCCAAGTTTTCTCTAATGTTTTTTTCTACAAGTTTTATATTTTACTATTTTAAATTTAGATCCATGATCCATATTGAATTAACTTTCATGAATAGGGATGCCTGGATGGCTCAGCTGTTGAGCTTCTGCCTTTGACTCAGGGTGTGATCCCAGGGTCCTGGGATTGAGTCCCACATCGGGGTCCCTGCAGGGAGCCAGCTTCTCCCTCTGCCTATATCTCTGCCTCTCTCTCTCTCTCTCTTACTCTGTGTCTCTCATGAATAAATAAAATCTTAAAAAAAAAAACTTTCATGAATAGTCTAAACTCTGTACCTAGGTTTTTGTTTTAAACATATAGACACTCTATTTTCCTAAGACATTTGTTAAATGAATGAAATGTTACTTGTGGATAAATGTATTTTGCATTAATAATCTTTGTCTCATGTCTTTATCACTCTCCTTTCCAGAATTCTAAAACTACCCTTCTGTCTACCACATCTCAATCTGTCATAATTTGGCTTCTGTTCCATCATTCCAAAAAGTTTACTATAAGTCACTAAGGTTAAAGTAGCATATACTTTGGGATTTCTATAGTTTATGATTTTATAGAAATGACTATTTTAAAAGTTATTATAATTATTTCCCAATTGAATGCTTAACAAGATAATATATGTGTGTGCATATATATATGCTGTATACAACAAATAATAAATTAATTTCACATGAATAATAAAAGAAATATCTATCTCTTTTCCTTTAAGGGATTTTGGAAAATTGTTGCAGCTCTAGCCATTTTGGTTTTATTTTGTTCCTGACTTGCCTGTGTCTGGCTGATGCTCTGCTATATATGCCAATGTTTGTCTTGTAAATTTGTAGTTTCTATTATTTTAGATAGAAAACTTCAGTAAAAGGAAAGTGATTTCTGCTTACCTGAGTTCTCCAGATTAGGTAGCACAATGCATTGAAAATATTTTAATTAATTTGTGGGGGTAAAAGACAATGAATATTATAGTTACATCATTTGTTACTCTTTGTATTACTTATGGGACTTAGTTGTAGGTAACCTCGGGAAAGTTTAAGATAGAAATGTTTTTTTTTTAAATATTGAATAATTTACAGCATGTTAGAAGGGTCAGATTATGGGCTTGAATGAAAAGTGATCAGAAAAAGCAGTCAGGGGCAACACCCAGCGAGATGACATAGTTAGTCAAACATGCCATTGTCAATGCTGCCAGCTGGATGCTGGAATCTCTGTCCCAGCACTTCCAGAAGAACTAAATGTCCCTCTCATGGAAATATTTTATACAAGATGTATTCATGTATAATATTTTTAAAGAAGTAGTAGGGATTATACATATTTGACTGTGATTTTATATCAGTATATACATGTTTATTCTTTTACATTTCTGTATAACATTATATTTTCTTAAAAAAATATATTTTCTTTGTTCTCATTAACAATTCAGAAATACAAAATCATTCTTAGGTACCCTTATGATAATTTGGGTATAATTATAAGTATTTTAAGCTCTAACTTTTAATTTACCATTAATTTATCTTCGATTTTTACTTATAATTTTAAATTTTTAAATCTTACTTTTAATTTTTAATTTACCTTTAACTTTACATTTATCTTTAAATAATTATAAATGATTCATTATTTTTTAAAATAATAATAATAATAATTTTTTAAATAATAAAATTATTTTTTTATTTTTTCCTCCTCAATAAGTTGTTCATTGTCTTTGTGTAATCTTTAGATGGTTTTTTGTCTATATTTACTGATTTCTTGAATTTTATTTAATGTCCTGAAAACAATACTTTTTCATATCATTGTCTATATACTCCTATTCCTTATTGTTTTATTTATTTTTTCCTTATTAATTTTACAGTGATAAATATTTCAAATTTGATGGAGTTAAAAGTACAAATATGCATCTCTTATTACTTGTATTTGGTTTATATAATTAGGATATCTTTTTTCCAAAAGGAAAAATCCCTCCTTTATACTATTCTACTAGATCCCAGGTCACTCTGCACCCCCAAGTATTTTTATGCTATCTTAGGCTGTGCAGAATATAAAATTCATCCTTGACATTCCTAATGATCCATAACTCATGAGTAATAACCCATTATTAAATCTCAAGCCTTATTGGATAGTAAAAGTTCATAAGTCTCCACTAAGTTCTTCTCTTGGAATTTCTGGCTCAGAAATGAGTTTTGAGCCTGTAGCAAGAGCATAGGATAATAAAAAACAGAGGGACTAGGGATCCCTGGGTGGCGCAGCGGTTTGGCGCCTGCCTTTGGCCCGGGGCGCGATCCTGGAGACCCGGGATCGAGTCCCACATCGGGCTCCCGGTGCATGGAGCCTGCTTCTCCCTCTGCCTGTGTCGCTGCCTCTCTCTCTCTCTCTCTGTGACTATCATGAATAAATAAATAAAATCTTAAAAAAAAAAAAAAAAAGAGGGACTAGCTATGGTCTTATTTTCACCTCCAATCTTTAACCCAAATCTATAAATATTTAATATGGTACTAATTATGGTTTCCTTAGTTTAACCAGAATGCACCTTTTAAATTTTATAAAATATTTTATTTGAAAGAGAGAGAGAATTTATGCAAGTTAATATAAAATAAATAAATTTTGTTTCCATGTAGCGTTGTCTATGTCTATTATAGTGGTAAATGAGATGAAGAAAAATATCTTTTTAAATATCCTGTTAACATATGGAAGTATTTTTCAAGCTCTCTTTATTGAAGATTAATTGTTCCTTTTTAAAATAGTGTATATTCATGGGACGCCTGGGAAGCTTAGTGGCTGAGCGTTTGCCTTCAGAGCAAAGATTCTGCCAAGCAGGAGACGCTCCCTTTTAAGTTCCCATGCAGGTTGTGTCTTGTGTCGCCTTCCCTCCTGACTTGCACAGACTTGCAATGCTGTGTGTTCGCAGGGAGCAAATATCTCATGCCAAACAGCCCTGCCACCCCCACTCAGGTTTAGAATAAGACAAGGTGGTGCTGAAGAGTATATCTAAAACACTTCTTCCTAGAGGCCCACATCTGGTATGTCTGAGGCCACCCCTGCAACGGCACTAAGATGAGTGGTTGTGACATTGTATTCCTAACAATTGCTATTTGGATTATTTCCTTTTTTCTTTTTCTATTATGGATAGTAGCACAGAGGCAAACTCTGCTAAAGCCTTCATCTCTCTCTCTCTCTCTCTCTCTCTCTTTTTAAAGATTTTATTTATTCATTCATGAGAGACACAGAGAGAGAGAGAGAGGCAGAGACACAGGCAGAGGGAGAAGCAGGCTCCATGCAGGGAGCCCGACGTAGGACTCGATCCCAGGACTCCAGGATTATGCCCTGGGCTGAAGGCAGCGCTAAACCGCTGCGCCACCCAGGCTGCCCTAAAGCCTTCATCTCTATTTTAAAAACATCTTTGCTTTAAAATAGGAAGCAGTTTCTTGAATCTTAATTATGGATAAGTAATATTAGCACAAGCAATGACTTTAATCACTGGTTTAGGGCCAAAAACTCCTCAAAGTGAGAGTTCACATGATCTTGTCCACACCTGGTTTCACAATTTTTAATCTATTGTAGTCAGGCAATCTGACCACGGAGCAGAAGGATCCTAAGCCATGGGCCAAATAATTCCTTAGTTGGAACAGTTTTTCTAAGATAAATTCCTTCTCCCTAGTTCAATGATTTCTGGTTGATTCTGACTAATTACCTTATGTATCATAAGTTAAATGATTGGTTACAATTTGGGGGTAAGAAGACTTCTTTCTTACATAGGTCTTAACGGAGAGTATTTTGTTAGACAGACTGAAGGCTGGGAAATTTCACCTATACATCTAGTTAAACTTGGATGTTACTTATCTAGCAATCCTTTGACTAAAATCTTATGTGCATGAAATGTTTACATTTTATTCTGTGCTAATGTTGCAACATCCTTACAAATTTCCAACTTTGATTTTGTATTTCAAAATAACCCAATCTTGGGATCCCTGGGTGGCGCAGCGGTTTGGCGCCTGCCTTTGGCCCATGGCGCGATCCTGGAGACCCGGGGTCGAATCCCACGTCGGGCTCCCGGTGCATGGAGCCTGCTTCTCCCTCGGCCTGTGTCTCTGCCTCTCTCTCTCTCTCTCTCTCTCTCTCTCTCTCTCTGTGACTATCATAAATAAATAAAAATTTAAAAAATAAAATAAGCCAATCTTTTTCCTCTGATAATAAATGGTTATATTTAATATAAAATATAAAACATGTAAGATATTTAAAATAAATATACACTTATTTAGTATTTAAAACAAATAAAATTTTTTAAATAAATTTAAGTAAATTCATATAAATATTTTAATGGAGCATTCAAAATAAGTGAATTTATTTAAATGAATTTAATTAAATAAAATATTTTAAATAAATAAGATTTATTAAAATGAGCAAATTTAAAGAAAATAATATTGGTATTTAACAGTAAGTTTAAAAATTTAAAATACTATTAATATTTGATATTTAAATAATACTTAAATAAAATTGAACTAAATAAGATTGTCTATGATTTAAACTAAATATAATTTTTTCAGGGATGCCTGGGTGGCTCAGCGGTTGAGCATCTGCCTTTGACTCAGGGTGTGATTCCAGGATACCGGGATCGAGTCCCACATTGGCTTCCTACATGGAGCCTGCTTCTCCCTCAGCCTGTGTCTCTGCCTTTCTCTCTGTGTGTCTTTCATGAATAAATAAATAAAATCTTTAAACTAACTTTTTCAAAGATCATTTGAAATTTAGAAATTAGTAACCAATTACTTCAATTTATACTTTTCATTATTAATACTTTTTGTACTTTCTTGCCTGGATAATGCATCATACCTAAAAAACTCAGTCTAGGCAAGGCATCATCTCAGTTAACCTATGACCAATATCAGCCTCACTCTCTTCATGGACTTTGAATTCTCTCTTCAAGGTTCTAATACAACTACCTTATGTTTATGAATAGATATATCCTTGCTAGAGAAAAATTGTCAAATGAACTGTTTATGTAATTCAAACAAAAATTAAGATTAATATTATTATGTGATCATATTTATAATTACTATGTTTATATTTGATATTCTTTATTTTTTTAATTTCTTGAGAAGAAAAGTGATTTTAAGAAAATTTAGAAATTCAGGATCCCTGGGTGGCTCAGCAGTTTAGCGCCTGCCTTCGGCTGAGGGTGTGATCCTGGAGTCCGGGATCAAGTCCCACATCGGGCTCCCTGCATTGGAGCCTGCTTCTCCCTCTGCCTGTGTCTCTGCCTCTCTCTCCCTCTCTCTGTGTATCTCATGAATAAATAAATAAAATCTTAAAAAAAAGAAAATTTAGAAATTCATAATTATACATTGTACTCAATTTTTACTTTTGTTTATTATGTGGTATTGAGTAGAAATTGGAATGTGTGGTATTGAAGATTGCAGGTGCCCATATTTATTTGTGGAATGACCTCAAGCATTGAACATGAATATATGATAGATATAGAAAAAAGAAAACAGGAAACACATGGACTTGCGCTGCTATTAAATCTATGTAATGTCATTTGAATCATATCTAAATGATTTCTTAGTACTTGCTACTGTCACCCTGACTTCTATATACAAATAGATGTTAAAACTGATTAAGTACTCATTAATTCTGATTTCATTTGATCTGTTCCTGCTGACTTTGTGTTTAGTGACAAGAGTTGCACATATGCTAGACAATTCAGGGTGTCAAGAAAGCCAAAATTCATATCTTTTCCACTTGCTCAAATATTTCTGCAAATAGATTCACTCCATCTGTTCTTCGTGCTCACAGATAAGCTACAATGTTCATAATGGAGTTTGAAAACATATCCTAGTAATGAAAGATTGGCCTGAGAAAACTTTAAGAAGGAATGAATATAAATTTAATGATAATTTTAGTGCTAATTACTATTGTACTTTCAGAACCTGAATTCATCTCAAGGGTAATGTTTTCCTCATAACAATATTTTATTCCTCAACTACCAGCCTTCTAAATCCTGACATATCTAATTTTTATCATGTCGTCTAAAGAAGCACACCTCATGTCACTTTTCTGCCTTAAGGAGAACAGATGTTTTTATTAAAATGCAACCGTTTCCACCCATTACTACTCAGTGCTTCATAAAGGTTTCACATTACCACACACTGTTGACCAGGTTCATGCTGTCATTTGAAGTGGGAGACAAACGTGGATGTAATCATAAGCAGAGGGGAGAAATTCACTGTTAGCTGAACCTACAGAATTTTCTACCCTCAGCATTAGCTATGTAATATAGTGGCTCGGAGGGCAGTAGAGAGAGAAGTGAGAGCAATCAGCTGGCTTTCATTCAGTGAGATGGAAGAGCCTGTCAAAGACACCAACGACTAATCAGCTGCCGACACTGATTGATGCTTTTGCTTGCATTCAAATCTATCACAGTAACCAAGTAATGTCTATGGTTTACCCAGTGGATAGATAAACTGGAGCTAATATATAGCTTCTAAGCAAATACATCATTAATTCTGTTTAATAGGTGGGGGCTAAAGCTTAAATCTTCTTCCAAATAGCAACCTTTCCTTTAGTGGGGGGGGGGGGGGGCGGAGGCAAGTTATGGTCAACTAGGCAATTCTGATATTTTTTACAAGTGACAAATTTGCTGTGTTAGATTTTATTTCAGCTTGCACTTTGCAATCGTCACTTGCTATTAAATCTATCAGAAATTTATTAACATGTTAATTAAAATGGCTGAAGAAGATAAGAATTGATAGACTGAAGGAGTCAGAGGATTGTTTTTGTATATTCTTTCCTGGAGTTAAAATTATATTTCTCCATCTGAATTTATGTTAATTTTTTTTCTTTTTTGTGAGATGATTTTTTAAAAAAACTTTTAGTCGCTGAGTTAATTACATTTTATTATTACTTGGTTTCTAATTAATTGCAGGGCATATCATAGAATGGCTTCTTCATGGCTTATAAATCCAACATTTTTCACCAATCAGCATCAAAAAAGATGGTTTGAAGCATGAATTGTCAAGTGATAATTTGAGGCATAATTAAAAGACATACCAAGGTTTCTATTAAAGTGAAGTCAGATCTGACTAACTAGGACAGGTATAAAGAGATATAGTTTCAAAAGTTTCATGAGACAGCTAAGAGTATTTTGGGAAGCATCAAATTTTTCAGGTATCAGGGTTATTTATTTTTTATTTTTTTTATTTATGATAGTCACAGAGAGAGAGAGAGAGAGAGAGAGAGAGAGGCAGAGACACAGGCAGAGGGAGAAGCAGGCTCCATGCACCGGGAGCCCGACGTGGGATTCGATCCCGGGTCTCCAGGATCGCGCCCTGGGCCAAAGGCAGGCGCCAAACTGCAGCGCCACCCAGGGATCCTAGGGTTATTAATAAAATAATTTGTTCCAAAATATTTATTTAGAAATCTCCACAGAAAGAATATTTTTTTACAGGCACCTGGGTGGCTCAATTGGTTAAGCGGCTGGCTGCCTTCAGCTCAGATTATAATCCTGGGGTTGTGGGATGGAGTTTCTCTGTCCTTGGGCTCTCTGCTCAGCGGAGAGTCTGCTTCTCCCTTTGCCCCTCCCCCACTCATGCTCTCTCTCTTTTTCTCTTTCTCACATGCTCTTCCTCTCAAATAAATAAATAAAATCTTAAAAAAAAGAATCTCTTTAACCAATAAAAGTAAAAAAAGTGAATTTTTATTATGTCAATAATAAATACAATTTCCTTTTTGCCAGTTTTCCCCTTCCTTTATGGTCCCTTTCACTATTCCACATATGAATGAAACCATATGCGAAATTGACTTATTTCACTCAGCATAATACTCTCCAGTTCCATCCAGGTTGAAGCAAAGGATAGGTATTAATCCTTTCTGATGGCTGAGTAATATTCCATTGCGTATGTATCCTCAATAAATAGTGTTGGGAAAATTGGACAGCCACGTGCAGAAGAATGAAACTGGGCCATTCTTTTACACTAGACACAAATATAAACTCCAAATGGTTGAATGATATAAATGTGAGACAAGAACCCATCAAAATCCTAGAGGAGAAAATAAGCAACAACTTTTTTGAACTTGGCCACAGCAACTTCCTGCAAGACACACCTAGGAAGGCAAGGGAAAGAAAAACAAAAATAAATTGTTGGGACTTCAAGATAAAAAGCTTCTGCAGAGCAAAAGAAACAGTCAACAAAACTAAGAGACAACCTAAGGAATGGGAGAAGATATTTGTAAATGACATATCAGATAAAGGTCTAGTATCCAAGATCTATAAAGAACTTATGATACTCAACACCCCAGAAACAAACAATTCAGTCAAGAAATGAGCAGAAGATATGAACCAGACATTTCTCTAAAGAAGACCCACATATGGCCAACAAGCACATAAAAAAATGCTCCATATCACTTTCCATCAGGGAAATACAAATAAAAACCACAATGGGATTCCACCTTACACTGGTGAGAATGGTTAAAATTAGCAAGACAGGAAACAACAAACGTTGGTGATGACGTGGAGAAAGGGGAACCCTCTTGCAATGTGGTGGGAATGCAAGCTGGTGGAGCCACTCTGGGAAATAGTGTGGAGATTTCTCAAGAAGTTAAAAACAGAGCTACTCTACAATTCAGCAATTGCACTACTGGGTATTTATCCCAAAGATTCAGATGTAGTGAAACAATGGGACATCCGCACCCTAATGTTCATATCAGCGATTTCCACAATAGCCAAACTGTGGAAGAAATCATGATGTTCTTCAAAAGATGAATGGATAAAGTATACACACACACACACACACACACACACACACACACACATATTGCTCTGGGTAACATTGACATTTTCACAATATTAATTCTTACAAACCATGAGCATGGAATATTTTTCCATCTCTTTGTGTCTTCCTCAATTTCTTTCAGAAGTGTTCTGTAGTTTTTAGGGTATAGATCCTTTACCTCTTTGGTTAGGTTTATTCCTAGGTATCTTATGCTCTCGGGTGCAATTATAAATGGGATTGACTCCTTAATCTCTCTTTCTTCAGTCTCATTGTTAGTGTACAGAAATACCACTGATTTCTGTGCATTGATTTTGTACCCAGCCACATTGCTGAATTGCTGTATGAGTTCTGGCAATCTTGGGGTAGAGTCTTTTGGGTTTTCTATATACAGTATCTAGTCATCTATGAACAGGGAGAGTTCGACTTCTTCTTTGCCAACTTGAATGCCTTTTATTTCTTTTTGTCATCTGATTGCTGAGACTAAGACCCCCTAGTACTATGTTGAACAACAGTGGTGAGAGTGCACCTGACTGTCATGTTCCTGATCCTAGGGCAAAGGCTCTCAGTTTTTTCCCATTGAGAATTATATTCTCTGTGGGCTTTTCATAAATGGCCTTTATGATATTGAGGAATGTTCCCTCTTTCCCTACACTTTGAAGAGTTTTAATCAGGAATGGATACTGAGTTTTGTCAAAAGCTTTCTTTGCATCTATTGAGAGGATCATATGGTTCTTGTCTTTTCTTTTATTGATGTGATGTATCTCATTGATTGGTTTATGAATGTTGAACCACCCTTGCATCCCAGGGATAAATCCTACTTGGTTGTGGTGAATAATCCTCTTAATGTACCGTTGGCTCCTCTTGGCTAGTATGTTGGTGAGAATTTTTTTTAAAGATTTTATTTATTTATTCATGAGAAAGAGAGAGAGAGAGTGAGAGAGAGAGAGAGAGGCAGAGACAAAGGTAGAGGGAGTAATAGGCTCCATGCAGGGAGCCTGACATGGAACTCGATCCCAGGTCTCCAGGATCATGCCCTGGGCTTCAGCGGTGCTGAACTACTGAGCCACCCAGGCTGCCCGGTGAGAATTTTTTCATTCAAGTTTATCAGGGATATTGGTCTGTAATTCTCCTTTTTGGTGGGATCTTTGTCTGGTTTTGGGATCAAGGTAAATCTGGCCTCATAGAACAAGTTTGGAAGTATTCCCTCCATTTCTACCGTTGGAAACAGCTTTAGTAGAATAAGTATTATTTCATCATTAAATGTTTGGTGGAATTTCGCTGTGAAGCCATCAAGCCATGGGCTTTTGTTTCTTGGGAGGTTTTTGATGACTATTTCAATTTCCTCACTGGTTATTGGTTTGTTCAGGTTTTCTATTTCTTCCTGTTTTAGTTTGGATAATTTATAGGTTTCCAGGAATGCATCCATTTCTTTGTATTTTTAATATACTATACCATACCAAACAACTTTGGAATTACTGTTTGCTATATAATGAATATGGAAATTCAGATATTAATAAGCATCAGACTTTTCACTTAAAAAGATACAGCGGGAAAACATGATTAAAAATTATGTGGGGGACGATGGAAACCTATCTGGCCAGTAATCAAAATAAACTAATTCAAACATAGGATGGCATGGTACCATATAAAGGTTAGTGACAGATACCTGGGTATACTGATAAAAGGCTCTATTTTAATTGAATATGTCAATGTAAATCATTCCATCATTTAAAAATCTCTTAAGCAATCTGTAAAGGAAGTCATAAAAGAACTGTCATTCCTTGATCTTGTCAGTCTAATTTTGGAAACTATCTTCATAAAAGATTGCAAAATATACACAAAAAGCAAAAACAAAATGTATTACAGAACAACTAAAAATAGATTACTATTGGCAGAAAACTTCCACTAATGTTCAAGAATTGGGGAATGATTAAGCAAACTGTACTGGCACATTCCACCATGATTCAATTGGGCTCATGATGCTATGTTTAAAAAAAAGAAATATATATTTTATAGGAATATTAAGTAAATATTCATGTTACATAGTGGTTTGTTACTATTTATATATTTACATGAATATACTTGAAATATTTTTTAAGATTTCATTTATTTATTTGAGAGAAAGAGGGAAAGAGCATGAGTGGGAAGGAAGGGGCAGAGGGGAAGGGAGAAATAAGCTTCCCACTGAACAGGGAGCCTGAAGTGGGACTGAATCCCAGGACCCTGGAATCATGAGTGGAGACAAAGGCAGATGCTTAACTGACTAAGCAACCCAGGTGCCTCATATACTTGAAATATTTTAAAAGTTCATTTAGGAATGTATTCTTTGAATTCCCAATAATAGAACTTAGGAATCAAATAAATTCAGGCAATATTTTATATGAATCTCTTGTTATCTCATTACCTGATATCTGAAACTCAATATTTGGATAATGCAATATACCTAAGTATTTAAACTTACCATCCAAATGAACATTACTTTGATTTAAGAAACAAGATACAATATGAATAGTAGGTCATTCCTGTATATATAAATATTAGGATTTGCCTTGGATAGTAGGAATATGGTCTGCTTTTTCCCTGCTTCTATATTTATGAAAATTTATAATGAATAGTAATTTTTTTGTGTTGATGGAGAAATAACACTTGAGAGGAAGGGAGAATTTCATAATAGACTAGATCGGTTGGCAACATAATTCAATATACTTTCAGTCCCTTCATGCTTTCTGACATCTCTTTTCTCATCTCTAAAATATATCCAAATCTGTTATGTTTGTACCTTACCTATGTCTACATTAGGCTGATACTCTCTGTGTGTCTCCAACTGCAGAATAGGCTGGAATATAAGCTGCAGTTGGGCTATACAAAAGAATTTAGAGACCATTATACTAAAAGGCAAAGAATCTGATGCAAGTACTGAAAATCCTTCCAGGAATTGATAGGCCCTTTCATCTGAAGAGTCAGAGGAAAGTCCTGTACAGTTTCCAGGAAACTGATTCTGGCAAGGAACTAAATGGTCAAAGGCTGAGATACTCCATTTAGAAAATATGCAATTGAAAAACACTTGTCCTGTTGATAAGAATGAATGCCAGTTAGATACATTTTCTCATTTGTCCTTTATAAGAAGTTGTCAAAAGCAAAACAAAAGAAACATTATTTAAATAAGAAACATTTCCACTTAATATAGGTAAGCCAGAATCCAAGAAACAATTGATAAATAATACCTATTCACTTATGACCCACTCCATCTTTGCACATAAAGAGCAATCAATACTGTAATTCAACAATGAAAATAAACCATGAGGATAAATCTTGTACTTAATTTAGTAAGTACATAAATTAATACATACATATGGGCTAGGGACAAATAGAATGTAAATTTAATTTGAAACCAAAGGTAAAATGACTACTCAAGAAAGCTTTCCATAAAATCGGGTACAATTTCTAAAGGAAAGCAGCAGCAACATTTGCTCTGATTGTAGTTAAAACAAGTAAGAAAACAAAAGATCCATCACATCCCTGAGAAAATAAACCAGGAACTCAAGAGAAACAGATCTTCTGAGGTACTAATCTACTTGGGAGTTATCCCTTGATGGAATCATTAACAATAGGTGTAATGAGAATCTATGTCTTCTGAGAGCATGATGTTCACAGCAACAAGAGCTGTGACCTGTAAACCAGAATTCTACACACAATTCTGTAGCATTATCCTATTCTTGATTTTTAACATCTGAACATCTTACCATATAAAGGAGATGAAAATCATATGAAAACTTCTATACTATTCTTCATGGTAATTGAAATGATACTACATTTTACTTGGTTTTGTCAGGCATATGTAAAATATTTTGTATTCAACATTATATTTATTATTTTATGTCCACCAGCATAACAATTAAGAACATGGAATTTAGAGTTACATCACCTGGTTTTAAATTTTAACTTTGACAATTAATACCTGCATGACACCAAGAAACTAACATTATTTTGCATAACTTAGTTTTTCATTGATAGGGATATTAATAACTTCATATTATTCATAGGGTTTTATGATAAATTAAAATGATACCAACAAAATGCTTTAAAATATCTGAAACTTTTTAATTTGTTTTAATTTTCTTTAGTATATTTCTTTAAGTAGGCTCCACATCCAATGTGGGACTTGAATTCATGATCCTGAGATCAAGAGTCACATGCTCTACTGACTGAGCCAGCCAGGTGTTCCGTATCTGAAATATTTTAAGTGTTCAATAAGTAATAGATTAACATAATAATGATGATGATGATTTTTAAAAATCATTATAAAGTTACTGGTTAATTTTCACAATATCTCTATACAACATTGTGGGTAAGAAAGCTATTCTTTTCATGTTACCAAATATGGAAACAAAGACTCATATAACCATGTGTTGCTCAAAGTGACACTTGGATTAATATCACTAATAGACAAGAATCAATGGGAATTCGTGGCCTGTTTGCTTCTAGAATTCTGTAGGTGTGGCATTGCTAAATCACATGTTTTCTTTTTCACACAGTGCAGTGCTGGTTACCAGCAAAAACACAAGAGAGTGGATTTACCATCTTCCCAGGAGGCAGTGGTGGAAGCAATCGATGGTGCTATGGTTGCTATAGAACTATATGTGTAACTCACTGCTCATATTACCTAACTTCTCCAATTAGAGAGTGGGCTTCCTAATCTTTAGTCCTCCTTTTCCAGTCCAGTTTTTCCTCCCTTTGCACAGTTTCTAGGACCTGTTACTAAATGTTTTCCTGATGTAAAACTGCAGCCCAGGCAAGGGACTACTCCATAGCAATGGCTGGGATATAATAGATCAGTTGAAATTTTATCTCCAAATTCTAGTCCAGTGAGATTTTCTGACCACTTGCTATTCCCACTTAGCCAGGGAAAAAACAAGATCTATACATGGATACTTCTCCACCCAATCTAGGCACTCATTCCAGGCTCAACATCTCCCCCGACACATACCACTTTGCTTATGTAACTAGTAGTATATACTCTTCTGCTTTTCTCATATTCACTTCCATTTTCTAGCAAGGTGTTCAGAATATGCTCTATATTTAATATATCTTTCATGAATACATGCATATTTAAATCAGCATGATGAACTGTGTAACTAAAACCTGCTGGTCTCAATTTCTGCTTAGCACAGAATGGAACAAATCTGAAAGAGGAAGGGATGAGGAGATGAATGTGGCACTTGAACCATTCTGGCTCTAAAGAGCCTTAACAAAGGTTGTTAACCTTTATTCCTGCCTATTAAAATTATCTTTGCCAAATGATTATTTTAGAAGCCTAGTGGCAGGTGTATTGCTTCTAGCTCACTGATCCTGCAGGGAAACCCACTATCCCACAGCTGGCTTTGCGACTTGTACCATAGATTAAATTGCTTGGTTAGAGGGGAAATCAATTGCTATTTTTACAAAAACTTCACAAATGCTTGCAATCTACAATCTAATCAAAATCTAAAAGCCCCTTGTAGATTAGTTTTATTGGCTCGCTCTATACTGCAGAACTGATGACATTTCTCACAAAACCCTGTGCTGCCTCATTTCTTTCAACTACAGGGCTGATTTTCCTTATACTTACCAAGAGGAAATGAGTCCTTGAACAGTTGTTCATCTTCAGGGTATTATTTTTTTTATCCTTTTTTTTTAAATGCAGCCAAATTATTTGTTTCTTATATGCAACATTCTATTTCTACAGACATTTACACAAATTTATTCATGGCAGTGGATAGAAACCACACCTATCAGCAAAAATAATTGCTTATCACTTTGGAATCACTTAAAAGGGCACCAAACACTCATTCAATAAATATTTACTGAATACCTACCTTGCGTTAGACAAATGGATTATAGGAGTTGAAGAAAATGGATAAAAACTCACTTTTAGAGTGTCAAAGAGAGATTCAACCCATTCACTATTTTCCCCTAAATATATGAATGAAACTTATACATATATAAGACATGTATAAACATATATATGCACATAATATACATATTTCATACCACACAACTACTATATTCTATAACATATATACACATTATATATAATGCATTGACTTGTTAATGAATTATTTAGTACTTAATTACAACTCACAACATAGGGACTACCTCCTCAACCTCCCACTCACTCATGTGATTGTGCACACTATGGTAGTCAAATTATTTACACTCTTTCTCCATAGCCCTCAATGACTTTCTAAGTAACAAATGGGTTGAATTCACACCACTTGAAATTTTAAAAGGGAGATTGTTTTCTTTTGTGTTAGTGTAAACATGTTTTGTCATAAGCTTTAAGCTTTTTAAGTTTGGGCAATGTTCACAGTGTTGGCACACCCGTTACTGAGCAGGGCCAGATTTAATTTAGATACTTTTAAAGTAAAGTTAATAGCAACTTTCTGCAACTGTATTTCAATGTCAGCACTTCATATCCAACTGATTGGATTATAAATGACTGAAGAAAGTACAAGTATTGCAAACGTTTATTTGAATAAACGTTTTTTTTTGCAATGCCTTCCTTCCATGACAGAAATAAACTTCAAATAAAGCTTTATGCATGCACTGCAATGGAAGGATATATTTTAAATACTGAGTCTTGATGTGATTAATTTAATGATCATTTCCAAACCACAACATTATAATGGTGACAAAGAAAAAATAAATAACTAATTGATATGTGACACAGGAAGACTAAAGAGACAGATGGTTCCTATACAATGGCCAAAAAATTGAGAGTACTTGTTCTAGTCTGAGAGTTTTCTGCTGAGTCAGATCATTGTGAGATTCTAGGTTCTACTTAGAACCCAAGTCTCCTTTGCTTAATTGTTTAATACTTAACTTCCTCTAGCAGAAAACTTTGCCCTTTTTCCTTGAAATAACTCTTCTAGGTTTTTTTGGTATATAGACAAAAGCTGCATTAAAATATTGAATTTGGGAATAGTTCTAAACATTACCTCAGCTTTTCACTAACTTAGGAGTCCATGGAAACAGACAAATTTTGTTTTGGTAGTGTCCCTCTCTGTTTCATTACCTCATATGTGTCCGCTCTGTTAGTTCCAGTCACCTAGCACAATGATAATGATACTCTGATTAGTTGTGCAAAATCATCATTAATTGATAGCCCACCACACCATGCCAAACCACTACTCCCTCCATTTTTTGAATAACCTTAGCATCTCAATATCATCATGTCCATTATTACAGCTTAGATTTTAATGTTGAATGAAATAAAAAAACTATTCTGATAGTCAAATAAGACTAAGTGAAGAAACTGTTAATCAACTTTAAATCTTTCTGCCTCTGGAATCTGTTTTTTACCAAAATATACTCATTTATGTTTTATATATATATAATTTTGATTTGCCAACATATAACACCCAGCGGTCATCCCATCAAGTGCCCTCCTCAGTGTCTATTACCCAGTCACCCCATTCCCCTGCCAGCCTCCCCTTCCACTACCCCTTGTTCGTTTTCCAGAGTTAGGAGTCTTTCATGTTTTGTCACCCTCTCTAATTTTTCCCACCCATTTTCCTTCCTTTCCCCTATAATCCCTTTCACTATTTCTTATATTCCCCATATGAGTGAAACCATATAATGATTGTCCTTCTGCGATTGACTTACTTCACTCAGCATAATACCTTCCAGTTCTATCCACGTTGAAGCAAATGGTGGATATTCATTTGTCCTTTCTAATGGCAGAATAATATTCCGTTGTATATATAGACCACATCTTTATCCATTCATTGGTTGATGGACGTCGAGGCTCCTTCCACAATTTGGCTATTGTGGATATTGCTGCTATAAACACTGGGGTGCAAATGTCCTGGTGTTTCATTACATCTGTACCTTTGGGGTAAATACCCAGTAGTGCGATTGCTGGGTCATAGGTTGGCTTTATTTTTAACTCTTTGAGGAACCTCCACACAGTTTTCCAGAATGGCTGTACCAATCCACATTCCCACCAACAGCGCAAGAAGGTTCTCCCTTCTCCACATCCTCACCAACATTTGTTGTTTCCTTCCTTGTTAATTTTCCCCATTCTCACTGGTGTGAGGTGGTATCCGATTGTGGTTTTGATTTGTATTTCCCTGATGGCAAGTGATGCGGAGCATTTTCTCATGCACTTGTTGGCATCTAGAAGACGTCTATGTCTTTGGTGAAATTTCTGTTCATGTCTTTGCCCATTTCATGATTGGATTGCTTGTTCCTTTGCTGTTGAGTTTAATAAGTGCTTTATAGATCTTGGATACTAGCCCTTTATCTGATAGATCATTTGCAAATACCTTCTCCCATTTTGTAGGTTATCTTTTAGTTTTGTTGACTGTTTCTTTTGCTGTGCAGAAGCTTTTTATCTTAAGTCCCAATAATTCATTTTTGCTTTTGTTTCTTTTGCCTTCATAGATGTATCTTGCAAGAAGTTGCTGTGGCCAAGTTCAAAAAGGGTGTTGCCTGTGTTCTCCTTTAGGATTTTGATGGATTCTTGTGTCACATTTAGATCTTTCATCCATTTTGAGTGTATCTTTGTGTATGGTGTAAGAGAATGGTCTAGTTTCATTCTTCTGCATGTGGCTCTCCAATTTTCCCAGCACCATTTATTGAAGAGACTGTCCTTTTTTCCAGTGGATATTCTTTCCTGCCTTGTTGAATATTAGTTAACCATAGAGTTGAGGGCCCATTTCTGGGTTCTCTATTCTGTTCCATTAATCTCTGTGTCTGTTTTTGTGCAAGTACCACACTGTCTTGATGATCACAGCTTTGTCATACAACTTGAAATTCGGCATTGTGATGCCCCTGGCTTTGGTTTTCTTTTCCATTATTCCCCTGGCTATTTGGGGTCTTTTCTGATTCCATACAAAGCTTATGCTTATTTTTTCTATTTAGCTTTTATTGAGTGATTAATACCTGGCTTGGTTTATGATATGCTGTAGCAACATACATAATGGTGAGCAAAACAGGCCCTAAGCAGCCATAAAGTTAGAGCAAATTTATTATTCTTCCCATTGGCATTTTTATCTCATATGACTTCTTAAAGTAGTATGCTAACCCAATATATTGCATCTATAAAACCACAATTTTAACCTCGATGGAACAGAAACATTTGGGAATTTTTGGTTGCTGTTTATTTGTTGGATCTAAAATCGAATCCACAAGTTTTTATTCTGCCCTTTGACCAAAATAATTCTTGCTGAATTTGCTCAACAATGTGGAAAGAGTATATCGACCTCTTATAATGTAAGAGGCATAGTTTTCCAATTATTATACCAGAAACTCACCACCTGGAAGATTGATCGGGTTCTTATAATTTTTTGAAGGGCCATTTATTACAGTTATATTTCTTTATCTTTTACCAATTAATATATTTATACTACATAAAGCTTTAGTAAAGCAAGGAAAACCTGGAGGTCAATCTTGAACTCTATAATTCTCTTATAAATCAAAACTTATTCATGTTTTGCCTGATGCAGCATTATGTTCTCTATGATTCCTAATGACATAAATGTAACTATTTAGCATAAGCCTATTTATCATGAATGATTCACTTAATTATCCTAATACTAAAACAGTGTAAACAGCAACAACCACTATAATTTTCAAATTTGGATGTATAAATGAAAATCTCACTGAAAAAGTATTCTTTGGATTCAAAATCATGCCAATATCTTAAAATAATTGAAATAATTGCTGGACCAGTGATGTCCTCTTGTTTGCCCATTGTAAATTTGCAAATGTAGAAAATATTGAAGGATAGTCTGATTATGGGTTTATGTGTGAATGTTTGTGGTGATGGGAGCTACCCAAAGTACTTCAGCTACAGCCACGTGGATACAATTTGTGAACTGTGGGAGATTCACGAAGGTTATTCATAATATTGTGTTATCTGTAATCCAGGAAATTTGTTCAGGAGAAAAAAAGTAAGATGATTAAGTACATAAATGAATACCCCTACAAGCACATACAAGTAATCACACGCTAAGGATCAAATATAAACATCTATACAGAGTTTTCTCTTCTAACAGCTCAAGTACTCTATTTTATAACAGCTCAAGTTATTCTGCCTGTGAAAAACAAATAAGCTACGTTTACATGAATCTAGTATAAAATTTAATTAAGCATTTTGCCTATTTACCATAGCTAGATTTTAGTGAACTAGTAATGACATTCAGTATACAATGGATATATACACATTGCATATTATATATAAATAGGCCTATTTAGAATAGAAATTTAGAATAATCACAGATAAAGAAAAGTGTACCATTCTAAATTTTAAGTAAACTTGTCTTTTTATTATAATAATGTTATAAGTAATTCCCAATATGTAGACAGCAGCCTGTACATGACTTAAGGAGATGACAGGTTATAAAACATAATACTTGGAATGCCCAGGTGGCTTAGCAGTTGAGCGTCTGCCTTTAGCTCAGGGCCTGATCTCAGAGTCCTGGGATCAAGACCCACATTGGGCTTCCTGCATGGAGCCTGCTTCTCCCTCTGCCTATGTCTCTGTCTATCTCTCTCTCTGTGTCTCTCATAAATAAATAAATAAATAAATAAATAAATAAATAAATAATCTTTTAAAAACCTAATACTCCTATGAGGAAAATTATTTCATTCTAGGCAGCAAGAGATTTCTGTGTGTGGAAATACAATGTTCTCTTAACAGTGCCAGCAAATATCAGTGTGATTCTTTGTTCCATAACTAAACTTAATTCCATCAAGAAAGCTCTCACAAATAATGGTTGTGGGCAAATATGGAGGGGAGACTGCTCATTATATTCCAACTTATGTGAACTGGGTAAAGGTTTTAACTGGCATTTATAAAAATACTTCTCCGTTAAAGAACAGGAGAACGAGAGAGAGAGAGAGAGAGAGAGATTCTGAATTCTAAAGAAACAATTCATAAATCTTTAAAACAATACTGAGTACTTCAAGGTAGTTAGAATAAATAGGTTAAACTGGGACTGATGAGATAGGGGTCTTTAAAGAGGACAAATAAAAGCTTGTTTGAGGTTTTCCAATATGTAATCTGCTTGTATTCCAAAAGTACGAAAACCTTTGTAATTAAATACTTCTGGTCTATTTCTTTCCTTTTTTAAAAAGATTTATTTATTTATTTATTTATTTATTTATTTATTTATTTATTATAGACAGAGAGAGAGAGACAGAGACACAGGAAGAGGGAGAAGCAGGCTCCATGCCGGGAGCCAGACGTGGGACTCGATCCCGGGGCCTAGGATTGCGCCCTGAGCCAAAGGCAGGCGCTAAACTGCTGAGCCACCCAGGGATCCCCTGCTCTATTTCTTTTAATGAATATTTTTCCTTTCTAAAAAATACCAGATTTAGGTAGCTGTTCATGAATATATTAGACTCATTTATCTTAGAGAAATTTGAAGAGTTTTAGCTTGCTATCTCTTCTAATTATAGAAATTAACCAAAAGAACTGTTTGAATAATAGATGTTTACTATCTATCAACTGGAGACTTAAAACATAGAATACAGAATTTCACCTATTTTCTTCTGATCTGTTTAAGTCTAACTAATGAAATCTATGTTTTGTTTACTCAGATTATTTTAATGGAACACAACTCAAAGGCTACCTTTCTTTATTCCTTCCCTCCTTAAGATTTTATTGATTCTATGGCCCAGGAATGGGAGAAATGAGTGTTACAGTCCATGAACATGGTTTATTTTTTTAAATGGCACTTAATAATGCTTTAGATATGTCTGTAGATTTATTTATAACTATCATTGTTTATTATCCTCTTATGTATAGTATATGTTTACTATTTACCTAATAACATTTTTGATAATATAAGTAAATACATGTAATTTTTGTATCAACTCAGTTTATACATCTGTATTCAGTTCAGTTGCTTAATTAACTTATTAGGCATAATTAGTTAATTAAGCAATCCAAGGTTGCTTGGATTTCTCTTTGAATATGAATAATATTTCATTTTATGTACATATACTATATTTTGCTCATCTATTTATCTTCCCATGGACATTTGGACTGCTTCCTATTTTAGCTATTGTGAATAATGCTGCTATGAACATGGGTGTGGAAATACCTCTTTGAGATCCTGCTTTCACTTATTTTGGTTATAAAACCAGAAACAGAATTGATAGATTGCTTGGTAGTTCTATTTTTAATTTTTGAGAAGCAATCAGATTGTCTGCCACACTGTTGGCTCTATTATTTTACATATCTACCTCATATTAGTGTGTGAGGGTTATAATTTTTCCACAGCCTCACCAGTATTTGCTCTTTTTTTTTTGTCATTTGTTAATCAAAAAACTTTTTTAGTAGTAGCCACCCTAATGAATGTGAAGGGGTATCTCATAGTTTTCATTTGTATTTTCTGAATAAATAGCAATGATGAGCATTTTTTGGTGTGATTATAGGCCATGTGTATATCTTTCTTTAGAGAAATATTCAAGTCCTTTGCTCACTTTTGAATTGGGTTGCTTTTTGTTGTTGGATTTTCGGAGTTTGCTATCTACTTGGATATTAATCTTTTACAATCTATGACTTGCAAAATATTTTCTCTTATTCTGTGGATTGCCTTTTTACTCTAATAGTGCCTTTTGGTGCACAAAATGTTAATATTTTCATGTAATTAAATGTAATTTCATCTAATCCAGTTTGTCTATTTTTTTTTCTTTTGTTGCCTGTGCCTTTGTTATCATATCTAAGAAATTATTGACAGGCCTAATGTCATGAAGCTTTTAGATTAATGTTTTCTTCTAAGAATTTTATCGTGTAAGTTGTAATTTATGTTTTAGATCATTTTGAGTTGTTTTATATGTAGTATTTGATAAGCATGAAAATTATTTCTTCTGCATGTGGATATCCAGTTTTCCCAGCAACATTATTGAAAAGATAGTGCTTTTGTCATTGAATATTCTTGACACCTTCGTCAAAAATTACTTGACCCATTTATGTGATGGTTTGTTCCTGTTCTATTTTATTCTATTGATCTGTACATCTACTTTTATCTGCAGCCACATGTTTTGATACTGTAGCTTTGCAGTAAATGAAATTAGGAAGTATAAATCATTTAACTTTGTTATTGTTATTATATTTTTTCAATATTATCTTGGGTATTTGGGGTCACTTGAGGTTCCATATGAATTTTAGAATGAGTTATCTTATTTTTGCAAAAGTATCATGGGTTTTGATAGGGACTGCACTGCATCTGTAGATCACAATATTATCTTCCAATCCATGAATATGGGATGTATTTCTATTTAATATATTTTTATGTCTTTCAGCAATATTTTATAGTATTCATTGTACAAATTTTGACCACTTTGATTAAATTAATTCACAAATATTTTATTATTTTGGATGCTATTATGCATATAATTATTTCCATAATTTCCTTTCCAGATTGTTCATTATTAGTGTATAGAAATACAATTTTTTTTGCATGTTGTCTCTGTATCCTGCTACTTTGTAGCTGAATAAATTTATTAGTTCTAACAGTTTTTTTTTTAATCTTGGGGAGTTTCTACATATAAAATCATATCATCTGTAAACAGGGATAATTTTGTTTCTTTCTTTCCAACTTGGATATATTTTCTTTCTTTTTTTTTTTTTTAATTTATTTTTTATTGGTGTTCAATTTACTAACATACAGAATAACCCCCAGTGCCCATCACCCATTCACTCCCACCCCCCGCCCTCCTCCCCTTCTACCACCCCTAGTTCGTTTCCCAGAGTTAGCAGTCTTTACGTTCTGTCTCCCTTTCTGATATTTCCCACACATTTCTTCTCCCTTCCCTTATATTCCCTTTCACTATTATTTATATTCCCCAAATGAATGAGAACATATAATGTTTGTCCTTCTCTGACTGACTTACTTCACTCAGCATAATACCCTCCAGTTCCATCCACGTTGAAGCAAATGGTGGGTATTTGTCATTTCTAATAGCTGAGTAATATTCCATTGTATACATAAACCACATCTTCTTTATCCATTCATCTTTCGTTGGACACCGAGGTTCCTTCCACAGTTTGGCTATCGTGGCCATTGCTGCTAGAAACATCGGGGTGCAGGTGTCCCGGCGTTTCATTGCATTTGTATCTTTGGGGTAAATCCCCAACAGTGCAAATACAAAAGCTAACCTTACACATAAAGGAGCTAGAGAAAAAACAGCAAATAGATTCTTTTTTCCTCCCTTCCTTCCTTCCTTCCTTCCTTCCTTCCTTCCTTCCTTCCTTCCTTCTTCCTTCCTTCCTTCCTTCCTTCCTTCCTTCCTTCCTTCCTTCCTTCCTTCCTTCTTTCCTTCCTTTCTTTCTTCTTTTTCTCTTTCTGTTTTTTTTTCCCTCTGATTAGAACTTCCAGTATGATATTGAATAGAGGTGGTAGAAGTAGGTCAGATGTTAGAAGAAAAACGTTTTTTTTATTTTATTTTTTATTTTATTTTTTATTTTATTTTTTTTTGAAAAACGTTTTTTTAAAATAAATTTATTTTTTATTGGTGTTCAATTTACCAACATACAGAATAACACCCAGTGCTCATCCTGTCAAGTGCTCCCCTCGGTGCCCGTCACCCATTCACTCCCATCCCCCACCCTCCTCCCCTTCCACCACCCCTAGTTCGTTTCCCAGAGTTAGGAGTCTTTATGTTCTGTCTCCCTTTCTGATATTTCCCACACATTTCTTCTCCCTTCCCTTATATTCCCTTTCACTATTATTTATATTCCCCAAATGAATGAGAACATATAATGTTTGTCCTTCTCCGATTGACTTACTTCACTCAGCATAATACCCTCCAGTTCCATCCACGTTGAAGCAAATGGTGGGTATTTGTCGTTTCTAATGGCTGAGTAATATTCCATTGTATACATAGACCACATCTTCTTTATCCATTCATCTTTCGATGGACACCGAGGCTCCTTCCACAGTTTGACTATTGTGGACACTGCTGCTAGAAACATTGGGGTGCAGGTGTCCCAGCGTTTCATTGCATCTGTATCTTTGGGGTAAATCCCCAACAGTGCAATTGCTGGATCATAGGACAGGTCTATTTTTAACTCTTTGAGGAACCTCCACACAGTTTTCCAGAGTGGCTGCACCAGTTCACATTCCCACCAACAGTGTAAGAGGGTTCCCTTTTCTCTGCATCCTCTCCAACATTTGTAGTTTCCTGCCTTGTTAATTTTCCCCTTTCTCACTGGTGTGAGGTGGGATCTCATTGTGGTTTTGATTTGTATTTCCCTGATGGCAAGAGATGCAGAGCATTTTCTCATGTGCATGTTGGCCGTGTCTATGTCTTCCTCTGTGAGATTTCTCTTCATGTCTTTTGCCCATTTCATGATTGGATTGTTTGTTTCTTTGGGGTTGAGTTTAATAAGTTCTTTATAGATCTTGGAAACTAGCCCTTTATCTGATACATCATTTGCAAGTATCTTCTCCCATTCTGTAGGTTGTCTTTTAGTTTTGTTGACTGTATCCTTTGCTCTGCAAATGCTTCTTATCTTGATGAAGTCCCAATAGTTCATTTTTGTTTTTGTTTCTTTTGCCTTCATGGATGTATCTTGCAAGAAGTTACTGTGGCTGAGTTCAAAAAGGGTGTTGCCTATGTTCTCCTCTAGGATTTTGATGGAATCTTGTCTCACATTTAGATCTTTCATCTGTTTTGAGTTTATCTTCAATAAATGGTGATGGGAAAATTGGACATCCACATGCAGAAGAATGAAACTAGACCACTCTCTTTTACCATACACAAAGAAGAAAAACTTTCATTTGAGACTAGATATTAGAAGAAAAAACTATTTTTATACGTGGCTTTTATTACAGTTAGTTAATTTTTTTCTATTTCTAGTTGATTTTAGTGTTTTTTATCATGAAAGTTTTGAACCAAATTTTTGTTGAGATTCTCCATGGTTTCATCTGTTTTGTTGATATCTTTATTTTCTTTAACATAAATGACTATTTTAAGGCCTTGTGTGATAACAAAAGGGATCAAATAATTTAAAAATTTTTATTATATTACCCTTCTTTTCATAAGTTTAGTAATGCTTAGGTTTTCATTGGATGTTTTTCCTTTATAAAATAACTGCAAACATTCTGGATGATATCTTCTACCAGAGATGATTCTCTTTGTTTTTGTCAGATATAGTGAAGAACTCATTCCTTCAAGATTTGAGCTGAGTTGGGCTTAGTTGAAGCTTTAATCTATCCATTACTGGTTTATTAAAGTTTATTTTTTTTTGTTATTTTATCTTAACGTTTATCTAGTCTCTGAGAGTTAATGTGTCTCTTTATCTTTGCCTTAAAATACTGAAATATTCTCTTCTGTTCGGTGGAAAATTTAACCTTAGCTCTTAAAATTCCTGCCTCTAATTGTGTGTTTGAATTGAAGAACACTTCTCCTTCCAGAAATATATGGTCTTCTAAGCACTGTAGGCTAGTTTCAGTTTAACTTTTGAAAGCCATAGCCTATGGGGTGCATGGGTGGCTCAGTTGGTTAAATGTCTGCCTTCAGCTCATCATGATCCCAGAACCCCGGGATCTAGTGGGCATTGGCTTTCTGCCCAGCGGGGAGTCTGGCTTCTCCTTCTCCCTCTTCTCCCTGCTCATGCTGCGTTCTATCTCTTTCTCTCTCAAATAAATAAATAAAATAAAAAACTGAAAAAGCCTCGGCCTAGTCCTCTGCATACTCCCATAAGCAGCCTTGAACTCAGCAAATCTTTCATGAGGAGGTAAAAGTGTTTCTGTGCTTCCTCAAGTTTCCAGATTGTCAGGCAAAGCCCACACAACTACTGAAGTTCTCCCTGATTTTTTTTTTCCATTTATAGTTCCTCTGAATGAGAAATCAAAATCCTTAGCCTGCACTCAGTCAACACATTCTTCCAGTCAGAACATTGCAAGTAATTGCCCATCTCAGAACAACTTTCCTCTTTCTTGGATTTGAATGATCTTGTCTTCATTGCTTCCATTGATCTCTAATAACTTTATAGTGAGACTTTGTAATTTATCTACTTCTCATTGTGACAGCATAATGCTGCTATTCTTTCTACATTCTACCTAAAACCTGCAATCCATAAACTTGATCATTTTAAATGTTATATATGTGATTTCTTATTTATTCTGAATTGTCTTTGCATCATTTATCACTTTCTCTTTCTCTAATAATTCAACATTTCCTAAGGTCTGTGTTTCTAAATCTTTTTAAAAGTATATTTGGCATCAGGGAAATATAAATCAAAACTACAATGAGATATTACCTCACACCTGTCAGAATGGCTAAAATCAACACAAGAAACAATAGGGACTGGCAAGAGGGTACAAAGGGGTACCCTTTTACACTCTTGGAGGAATGCAAATTGGTGCAGCTGCTCTGGAAAACAGTATGGAGGTTTCCCATAATAATGGGGAAGCATTATCTACAATAGTGAAATTATGGAAAGAGACCAAAATGTCTCTCTCTCTCTCTCTCCATATACATGATATTATATATATATAATTATATGTAATATTATATATATATATAATTGGATATTACTCAGCCATAAAAAAGAGTGAAATGTCATTTGCAATAACATGGATGTAAGGAGCTAGAAAATATTATGCTAAGTGAAATGAGTCAGTCAGAGAAAGACAAATACCATATGATTTCACTTGTATGAGGAATTTAGGAGCCCAAATAAATGAACATAGAGGGGAAAAAAAAAGAGAGAGGCAAACCCAGACTCTTAAATATAGGGCACAAACTGATGGTTACTGGACGGGAAGTGGGTGGGGGGATGAGTAAAATAGGTGATGGGGATTAAGGAGAATACTTGTGATGAATGATGGGTGTTATCTGTAAGTGATGAATCACTAAACTCTATACCTTAAACTAATATTGTCCTGTATGTTAATTAGCTGGAATTTAAATAAAAACTTGGAAAAAATAAAATATTTTGATATTATACATTTTCTTTTTGTATTTTGCTCTGATTTAAATAAATACCTGCAATTTTCTCCCTACATACTTTGTATTTCCTTTAGCTTGCTCTTTCTGCTCTTTTTCCATCTTTTGAGTTCAGTCTATTTACTTTCACCATTTTTCTTTCTTTATAAATATATTTAAATCGGTATAGGGGGATGCCTGGATCTCAGTGGTTGTGCATCTCCTTTGGCTCAGGGCGTGATCTTGGAGTCCTAGGATCGAGTCCCATATTGGGCTTCCTGCATGGAGGTTGCTTCTCCCTCTGCCCCTCTCTCTCTCTGTGTCTCATGAATAAATAAATTAAATCTTTAAAAATCAATCAATCATTATATGGTCTAGAATGTACTGGATATATAACAGATGTTCAAACAAATCATCTCAAATATAGATACAAATATGATCAAAGAAAGGCTTTATTACTTAAACCATACTACCTTCCACAACTTTATGTCTGCTTTTGATCCTTGACATATCCTCCATGTAACTATTTCAAATGAAGATCCTTAAACTAGACATAAATAAGACCTTCATTTAATAAATAAGACCTTCCACAGTCAAAATCACCTATATTAATAACATAATATAACTCATTTACAAGCATACATATTTACATATATATACATTTAATGTATGTATATATATGTAGTTATATATATCTCATAATAGACATCAAATTTTGAAATTCAAAAGTTTTGGAAATAGTTTTTCATGAAGTCATGAATATATATATATTTCTTTTTTATTAATTTAATAATTTAATTCCATACTAATTAATGTAGTGTTATTAATTAACTAATTTGATTATTTGTGGGAACACAGATATTAATTATTTCATACTATAATTTAATAAAATTTTACTGACTCTTGTTTGACATTGTATTAAGCAATAAGTAGCATTTTTTAAAATTTAGTGTCTAAATTTACATGATTTCATTAGAGGCATTTCATCATAGAAAAGGAACTGGGAAAAAAAGTAAAGGAACTGAGATCAATTAATAAATTTAGAGTAGCTACAGGATTTATTTGAGATGATATTTATTTTATCCATTCAGGTTAGAGTACTTTTTTTGCCATTTAAACTGGAGACTAAATATAGTAATTGAGTGTTTAAATATAAAAAGATTAGTATTTCTTCCTCATTTCTATAATGGTTTGACGATGAGATAAAAATGTCATCCATCTGACTACTTCAGCTTTGCTCTGAAAGAACTATCATTATAAATCCATTGTTTTAATTAATATTTTTTATAATAATTTAATTTTTTCAACTCGAGATGATTATTAATCACTTATAATTCTTTAGTCATTGTGCCAGATGAGGCAAAAATGAAGATTAAAAATATGTAAGCTGTTAGGCAAGTTACCTACAAGCTGGATTTTTGTCAGATATCAGGAGCTCACAGCTGAATACTGTCTAGAAATGGACACTGAAATTACTGACATCCCTCTGACATGTTGTCAGTTAGCAATATTGGATTTTTTGTTTGGGTCTCTTGTAAATTAAGGAACTGGAACAGGGACTGGAATTTCAGACAAATGCAGAACTTACATCAGGCATAAAGTTTCAGTGGTCCCCAAAATCAGTAATCACAATAAGCAATAATTTAAATACAGTATTTAAAACAGTTCAAAATGAATGTAAAAAAATCACAGTCAATAAAATAAAAGTCCTAATAGATTGGACACAGCAGTGTCATACAGAACAGTAAATAAGTCTAAGGCAAAACAAACCAAAAAAACTATGGACCTCTATAAACATGTTTCATCTAGTTTTAGTTTTTTCCAGAACATTAAAGTAGAAGAAGTTGACTTCAAAAATATTATTGATAAATTTGTTTTCAAGAAGGTCAGATAAAATTATAATAAAAAGTAAAATAAAAATATATTATACTTCAATATAAATAAAATATTTTAAAACACTAATATTGTAAATTTTAATATACTGACTTTTCATAAAAAAAAATGTTATTTATTTACTTAACAGAGAGAGAGAGGAGAGCATAAGCGGGGGGGGGGGGGGGGGCGGGCCTCAGAGGGAGAGGGAGAAGCAGGTTCCCTGCTGAGCAGGAAGCCTGACATGGGATTTGATATCAGGACTCCAGGATCATGGCCTGAACTGAAGGCAGCTTCTTAACAGACTGAACCACCCAGACACTTTGACTTTTCAATTTTTAAACAACTCTCAAATGCTGTTATTATTCCTGTTTAGAAGCAAATAAAATTCATATCAAGCAAATTTCTAATCCTTCTGAGAGATAAACCATCCCTATTTACTTGTTGAGGTAAGACAGGAGAGATTCTTTCCACAGTGCACTTTCTGGTTTCTCTGTCTCCACTTCTCACTCAGAAAGCCAACTACTCCTTTCTATGTTTAGTCAATTCTATTATCATGTATTAAAAACCACAACTTAAGGAGACATTATTCAGTGAATGGTAAGCATAGTACTATTAGAATATTTAAGGTGATATTATGAGACAGAATATTTATTACACACTTAGTAGGATCAATTATGTACAAAATATAAGCATAGTCATGGAGAGGAAAAAGATATTGGGAAAAGTGATAAAATAATTTGAAAATACTTTCAAATAGTTGTGGAATTCTTTCTCTAAACATTCGAATAATGAAGTGTGTCAATGACTTTAGTATGATAAGTCATGAATAGAAAGAGTGGATAAAGAAAACAATTATATAATATTTGGGTGAAACGAGCTAGTCAGAAAGGAGTAGGATATAAGGGATATTATATATCTAAGCTAGCTAACCTGATGAAAGAAATTTATAGTACAGAGATAGGATATTGGTCATCAGGGAATATAGTGCCAAGTTAGATAAATAAGTAATTCACAGATAATTCACAGTCATAATCATGATTATCAATATCATCATCATCATAATTGGTACAATTTTTGAGAGCCCACTATGGGTCAGAGAGAGTGCCAAGCTTTGAAGTATATACAATGGGGTCAGTGTTATTAGCTTCTCTACTTTTCACAGAAAAAAATGGAAACTCAGAAATATTAAAAACTGCTCAAAATCATATTAAGAGTTGAGGTTGGAAACTCAGACTTTACCTATGAAAGGCAACTCTCTAACACACGGAAGAGAAGTATCAAAAGGAATTCACTATCACATGTTGAATTAAACTAAAAGAGTCATAGTGACCCTTACCATTTGTGTGAACTGCTTATAAATACTATATAATTTATCCTGTGCCATATTAGGAGAGCATCAGAAAACATTATCCACTTCATCAAACTCCAACCAGATAGTGTTTAACCTATTTCTACATTTTGCTAGACTCAGTCCCCATTCCAAGCTTTGGTGTCCTCTATAAGCTTTCTTAGTTCTCACCTGTTTGTTTGTTTCTTATGGTGGTTCTAAATGCACAATAATATGAAATAGTTTGTGTGTTCTATCAAAAATTACGCTGTCCTTTAAAATTCTCATTGCATAGTTAAAGGACGATAGTATAGCATAGATTAAGGAACAAGGATTTTGTGGTCAAATGTGTGTGAATCCTACCTCTGCCATTTCCAGTTCTAGAATTTTGAGCCATTATTTTAGTAAAACAACAAACAACAAAAATCTCTGACTTTTAATTCTCTCTTCTACAAAATAAGTGTTGGTTAGTTTTATTTTATTTATTTATTTATTTATTTATTTACTTATTTACTTATTTATTTATGTATGTATTTATTGTTGGTTAGTTTTAATAATGATTATATAGCTTCTAACATAATGTCAGGTTATCTGTATGCATAGTAAACAATAGCTATTAGTAGTAACAACAATATTACCTATGTCAAATTTGTGATAAACTAAAGTTTAATAAGGTGTTTAGAAAACAAACATAATTTAATATTTATATCAAAACAAATTCAGCCCAATAGTTTAGCTTGTAATTAAGTAATCTGAAAACAAAACTATAAACTTTATGTGAAGTCATTAGAGTCTTTTATTTGATATGTAACTTAGAATCCGTCTTGAATTCATGGCATTCTATTCCCATTACATTATGTTAAAAACCAGATTAGAGGGAAGCCTGGGTGGCTCAGTGGTTTAATGCCACCTCATGCCCAGGGTGTGATCCTGGAGACCCAGGATCGAGTCCCACGTTGGGTTCCCTGCATGGAGCCTGCTTCTCCCTCTGCCTGTGTCTCTGCCTTTTTCTGTCTCTCATGAATAAATAAAACCTTAAAAAAAGAAAAAAAAGAAAACCAACAACCCAATTAAAAAATTAAAAAAAAAAAACAGATTAGAAAAGTTATTTGAAAACTAGACCAGCAACATAATTTCTCATCGATCACCAGAGAACAAAGGGATATAATTACTATTACAGAAATTGCGTTTGTTTTTAGGTAAACAAACGGGCTTTTGAATTACGTAGACATAATACAAATTCCAACTCTAGTCAACAACTTCATGTGTAACTGTGCAATTTATTTACTTTATTTACTTTGTCTCAGCCTTTCTTGTTTTGAGAAGTTGAGATTTTCTAGCATCTATAACGAAGGCTTGCTGTGAAATAGATTATGCACATTGTAAATATTAACTATCAATATCATAATTTCCGGGGTACCTGGGTGGCTCAGACGGTTGAGGCTCTTGATTTCGGCTTCTTCGGGGTCTTGGAATGGAGCCCCGACATCTGGCTGCAAGCTCAGCACGGAGTCTGTCCCTCTCTGATCTTTCTTCCTGCTCGTTCATGCTCTCTGTATCAAATATATATATATTCAACATCACCTTCATTATCCTTCTAAGTATTGTTATCAATGTTGCAAGCTTGAATTTAAGACTATTTCAGGTTAATATGCAATGAATAGTATTTGGCCAGATATGATTTTTAAATGACGTCTTTTTTTTTTTTTTTAAGATTTTATTTATTCATTCATGAGAGACACAGAGAGAGAGATAGAGAGAGGCAGAGACAGGCAGAGAGAGAAGCAGGCTTCATGCAGGGAGCCCGATGTGGGACTTGATCCTGAACCCCAGAATCATACCCTGAACCAAAGACAGATGCTCAACCTCTGAGCCATCCATGCATCCCTAAATGATATCTTCTTGAATAACACATGAACATTTCAGGAATGAAGCAATCTACTTTATAAAATATACTGATTGGATCATTTGTTTAGCTGTTCTAGCTGGAAATAATAAGCAGTTTGGATAAGTCTAAACCTTTCTAAACATTCTATTTTTTTCATTTCCCAATGAATGTTGTTTCATTAACAAACAATGGATGCATTAAGGTATTCACTTACTTGTAAGGAGTCATTGCATTACATAAGTTTTCTCCTCGCTTAATTAACTTTCTATTTTACCAGACCTGCAAAAATATACTCTTCTCCCAAGTCTCCAAACAAATATTAAATGTCATGAATTTTTCATTTTTTTTACATTATTCCAGCCACTTAAAAGATTATAAATTGAATTGAGTAGTTGTTTAGTACTATGAATTTTTAAAACCCATATAGATGATTTTTCATCCTGTGTTAGGATAGATTGTATTCTGATTTTAGAAATTACTGATTCTGAATGTATCCAGATATTTTCATATGATCATCCTAAGATGGGAAAAATCATGATTTCAGGGCCCATATTATCATTTTTCACACGAAGAGATTTTCAAGCAGCCTTTATTGAATTTCTAATATATGCCATAGTATGTGTAAGATGCTGGAGCATTATATTTTCATGTTTTACACTTGATGTTAACATTTTCTTTTTCTTTTTTTTTCTTTTTGTTTCAGTGGTAGAATTTAGTGATTCAACACTTGCATACAATACCCAGTGCTCATCACAAGTGCACTCCTTAATCCCCATCACCTATTTAAACCATATCCTCACCTAGTTTCCTTTGCTAACCAACAGTTTGCCGTCTATTGTTAAGAATCTTTTCTTGGTTTGTCTCTCTCTTTTTCCCTTACAATTGTTTGGTTTCTTAAATTACACATAAGAATGAAATTATATGGTAGTTTTCTTTCTTTGTCTTACTTCACTTAGCATGATACTCTTGCTCCAATCACATTATTGCAAATGGCAAGATTTCATTCTTCTTTATGGCTGAGTAATATTATATTTTATATAATATATAAATATATAAACATATACATACATATATATTGCTTTTTTATTCGTTCATCAGTAGATGAATGGGCTCTATCCATAATTTCCTTATTGTTGATAATGTTGCTATAAACATAGGGGTACATGTATCACTTCAATTTAGTATTTTTGTTTCCTTGGGCAAATACATAGTAGTGCAATTGCTGAATGAGAAGTAGTTCTATTTCTAAGTTTTTGAGGAACCTCTCTGCTGTTTCCCATCCTGGGGTGCATCAGTTTGCCATCCCACCAACAGTGGATGGGGTCTCCCCTTTCTCCACATCTTCATCAGCACCTGTTGTTTCTTGTACTGTTGAGTTTAGTTGTTCTGACAGGTGCAAAGTAATATCTCTACAGATTTGATTTGTATTTCCCTGATAATCAGTGATATTGAGCATCTTTTCATGTGTCCTTTGGTCATCTGTATGTCTTTGGAAAAATATCTATTCATGTCTTCTGCCCATTTTTTAACTAAATTACTTGTGTTTTGGATGCTGAGTTTTTCTAAGTTCTTTATATTTTGGATACTAACCCTTTAAAAATATGTCATTTGGAAATATCTTCTCCCATTCTGTAAGCTGCTTTTTGGTTTTGCTTTTTGTTTCCTTCACTGTGCAGAAACTTTTTATCTTGATGAAGTCCTAGTAGTTTTCCTTTGCTTTTGTTTCCCTTGAATCTGGGGACTTATCTAGAAAAAGGTTGTAATGCCAGTGTCAAAGAGGTTGCTGCCTGGATTCTCCTCTAGGATTTTGATGGTTTCCTGTCTCACATTAAGGTCATTCATCCATTTTGAATTTATTTCTGTGTGTGGTGTAAGAAAGTGGTCTAGTGTCATTCTTTCACGTGTGGCTCTCTAGTTTTCCCACACCATTTGTTGGAGAGATTGTCTTTTTCCCATTGGATATCCTTTCCTGCGTTGTCAAAAGTTCATTAACCAGTTGTGGATTCGTCTCTGGGTTTTCTATTCTATTCCATTGATTTATGGGTCTTTTTTGTGCCCGTGCTATGTTTGACATTAGCATTTTCTTTTTTTTAAGATTTTATTTATTTATTCATGATAGACACACAGAGAGAGGCAGAGACATACAGAGGGAGAAGCAGTATCCATGCAGGAAGCCCAATGTAGGATCCAATCCCGGATCCCGGAATCACACCCTGAGCCAAAGGCAGATGTTCAACCACTGAGCCACCCAGGTGTCCCTGATACTAGCATTTCAATTAGTTTGTGCTAAGGGTTTAATTCAATAAATAAGTAAATAAATATTTGAATTTAGTATGCAACATTTTTATATTTTATATTAACATTTTGACAAGACACTGTAATTCTTTTTCTTCTGTTTGATCACTAGTTCATTTCAGTTCATATATGTTTGTGTATATAAATAAAGTGTAGAATTGCTGTACAAACTAAAAGCACAGTATTTGGTCCATAAATAAATAGCCTTTTAGTAGTAAAAGAGTCACATCTGACAACTATGCTCTGTTTCAATAAAAATAAATACATAAAGCAGGAAAATAAGATCAAATGTCTAAACAGCATGATTGCTTCTGTATTTCTTTTGAGCTTTAGATATTTTTCTCTAAAAATTAACCAAATAATTTCTTGGCTCCTTACTCAGAAGACCCCAAATGGATCCTTCTATTATGAAGTACTTGCAACAGCTTCTTTGACCCTGGTTGACTTTCCTGGTCCTCTTTCTGTCTTATTCAAAACCTCTAGGACTCACTCTGCTTCCTTACCTCTTTACTACTGTCAACCTTCAACTCTATGCACTGGAATTCCTTGCCACCAGGACTAGCTGTGATATAGGAATCTATTTATCTACCTTTTTGGCTGTGGAATTTTTTTCTGCCAATGAAACAAAAGTAACTAGAAAGTAATTTTTCTACATTACTCCTGATAATATTCTGATCCCATCTATCTTCTTTTTCCAAATTAAATGAAAATCACATGGATTATCTAAATTTCAGATAGATAAAATGTTCAATATCATTTTCCCTTAGATCAGATTCTACCTTAAATATTTTAAATAAGCAAACAAACAAAAATAAAAAGCAACAACACCAAATCCAGAGGCTTATACAGTCCCCAAAGGTCTTGCATCTAACCTCTTAGTCATCAATCACGATGCCCCTGGTGCACGTAATTCTATTTGGTCAGGGACTGCTTTGCATTGTGATGCTACACTCTACCATCAAGGAAAGCCACTCAAGTGTTTCTCACCCTGAGACTCAACTGTAGCTTTCAAACTTAGAGGAGGTAGAATCTTTCTTCTTAATATCAAACAAAAAACCAAGAAGCCTATTTTTAAAGAGGTCTACTTTTAACTCTTGAAACAAAAATGGTTAATCCCATTTTTCATCCTTAATAGGGGATCTAGTACATTCTTTCTAATGGTGGTAATCTTAAATTCTGAAACCTTCTTTGTAAAGACAGGTATCCTTAATTTCTATAATAGCTTCACAAAAGACATTTCTTTTACTGTTTTAAAACAAAACAGTACAACTTTTAAACAAAACAAAACAACTTTTACTGTTGAAAGGGAAAAGGGAACAAGTGCATGTTTATTCTTTACTAAAGCATTCTGCTAAAAACAAACAACAAACAAGAAACCCACCAAAAGCCTTTTGTTTTAAGGCTTTTAGTTTTATATGTAATGGAAATAGATATAAGATTAGTTAGCTTCAAGGATATCATTACTGCATTAAGGAAGAGCTTAAGGAACAATTTTGGTTTTGAAAGATATATTTTCAACTGCTCTCTTACTATGTCACCAAAACTAAAGGATTAAATCTCTTTTACTTGGTTCCTTAATACATAAAACTGATATTACTTCACTCACAGTATTTGGTTCTAATTACATTGTTTTATTAATTCTAAATCATATGGTTTAATTCTTTCATATTTTAACATCTCTGGAAGATATCTTTGTATAATCAATATGAGAGAGAAGAATTATGAAATAAGCAAAAATAGAACATCCTATAATTTGATAAAATATGATATATGAGATAATGTATAAAATGGAAACATTTTTTTTAAAGATTTTATTTATTTATTCATGAGTGACACAGAGAGAGAGAGAGAAAGAGGCAGAGACACAGGCAGAGGGAGAAGCAGGCTCCATGCAGGGAGCCTGATGTGGGACTTGATTCGGGGTCTCCAGGATCAGGCCCTGGGCTGAAAGAAGCACTAAACTGCTAAGCTACCCAGGCTGCCCTAAAATGGAAATTTTATACATTAAATTAAGAGCTAGGATTTGGAAAGAAAGTGTCTAGAATAAAATCCCACTTTTGTCTCTCACTAGCTATATGACCATGGAAAGACTACTAAACTATTTTAGACCTATTTTTTGTACTTGTGAAACACTAATGATATAAACAATAAATGCTTACTTCATTGTTCTCAGCAGAAATGATGTGAAGTTTAGAAATTTCTAACATATAATCAGTGTTCATGAAAATTTTTTTCAAGATTTTATTTATTTATTTATTTATTTATTTATTTATTTATTTATTCCTGAGAGACACAGAGAAAGAGGCAGAGACACAGGCAGAGGGAGAAGCAGGCTTCATGCAGGGAGCCTGATGTGGGACTGGATCCCGGGACTCCAGGATCATGCCTTGGGCCAAAGGCAGGCACTAAACTGCCGAGCCACCCAGGGATTCCATGTTCATGAAAATTTAGCTGGTTTTAGTAAAGTGAAAATAAAATAAAATCCATTTTGAATTTCAGGTATCGGATTTGTTTTTAGAAACAAATTAGCTAGGGGGCACCTGGGTGGTTCAATTGAGCCCCACATTGGGCTCCCTGCTCAGTGGAGAGTCTGCTTACCCCTCTCCCTCTGCTGCTCCCCCTACTTGCTCCCTCTCTCTCTCTCCCGCCTCTCAAATAAATATATAAAATCTTAAAAAGCAAAGTAAAGAAACAAATTGGCTATTACTCCACATTCTCTAAGATTATACTAACTTCCTCTGTGAAATTCCCCCTCAGGCCGTTGATGCAATTGAAGCAAAGCATTACTTTTAAACTTCTATTCATTCAGTCACTTTCACTGAATAAATTTCAGAATTTCCATGTATTTTATTTTATTTTATTTTATTTTTTTAAATTTTTATTTATTTATGCTAGTCACACACAGAGAGAGAGAGAGGCAGAGACACAGGCAGAGGGAGAAGCAGGCTCCATGCACCGGGAGCCCGACGTGGGATTCGATCCCGGGTCTCCAGGATCGCGCCCTGGGCCAAAGGCAGGCGTGAAACCACTGCGCCACCCAGGGATCCCATTTCCATGTATTTTAAATGGTGAAATGTATTTCAGAAATACATACATGTCTATCTAATATATGTATTAGACCAATTTTTGGTAGAAATGATAGACTGGTAGAATTTGATAAAACAGATCCAATTTTTCTTTTATTTGCATGGTATAAAGGTAGAAAACCTCTTCTTTAAATAAATAAGATCGCTTTCTAGAAATTTACATTTAAAACAGACGGGCCTGAGGCTTTCTCCTCTAGAAAGTACTGCTTTATTTTCTCCCTATATAAACCAGGTTTCCTAAGTGCCTCTTGTCCCATCATTTGGAGATTTGTAGTCAGGGTCCCATAATAATCTTTCCATGGTTATATATCTAGTTAGAGACAAGTGGGATTTTATTCTAGACATTCCCTTTCCAAAGCCTAGCTCTTAATTTCCATTCTATACATTATCTCATATATCATATTTTATCAAATTATAGGATGTTCTATTTTTGCTTATTTCATAATTCTTCTCTCTCATGTTGATTATACAAAGATATCTTCCAGAGATGTTAAAATATGAAAGAATTAAACCATATGTTTTAGTTTTGGTTTGAAAGAAACTGTATGTATTCTTACAACTAAAGTGGGAGAAATCCTCAGTTTTCAAACATCTTGAAATTTGTACACCCATCTATATTAGTGTCCTATGGATGCAAAGTGCCACACAAGGGGAAGCTTAAAAGAACAAAAAATAATTATATCACGTTTCTGGATGCTAGAAGTCTGAAATCACAGTGTTCACAGAACCATGCCATCTGAAGGCTCTAAGAGAATATCCTTCCTGCCTTTTCCAGCGTTTGGTAGACTCACGTGGTCTTGGTTTCTAGATGCATTATTTCAATCTGTTCTCTTCCTCTGTCTTCGCATGACATCTCCCTTGTGTTTCTTGTGTGTTTACATGGCCATCTACTTGTAAGGATTCCATCGTACTGGATTGAGGTGCTACCCTATTCCAGTATAACCTCATTTGAATTTGACTAATTATATCTACAAAGACCATATTTCCAATTAAAATCACATTTTGAGATACTACAGCATGGACTTCAGCGCATATGTTTTTGGGGGGACATATCCACCTATAAACTATAATACTATAACATTATCATAGACATATATGTCCTATAGTAATTTTAAGAACTATTATATTTTATAATATGGCTAAAGCATCACTTGGGCCTTTGGATCTATTGAATTCTGTATACCTAATATGTATAGCCTAATATGTAAGTAAGAAACCCAAACCATGTATCAACATAGTCCAAACTTATGTGAGAGTCCCATATACAAATGTGAGGCACAATTTATACCTACATTTTATGTACAATTCCCCTATCCCTATAATGACATAAATTGACTTCCTTCAATGTGCTTATACAAGAATATCCTTACTTTATTGCTTACCGCATAGGAAAAAAATGTCGCAGATGTACGTTGTCTGGAGTTTATGAGTACTATTTCATCAATTTTTGTTACAAAGCCTTTCTGGATAATTTCTAAGATTCATTTAAACAGACCATGTTGAAGTGTCTTTCCAGTTCTTTAGTCTCTCAATTTCAAAAACTTCCCCTTGATTATACTTGACCAGAAATTCACATATTTATATCAGGAACCTATCCTTACCAGTAAATACACCATCTCCAAAATCTGCTTCAAAAATCTCCCCTCTCCAATCATCACCTCTGCTTCCAATTCACTTACTGAAGACACACCTGGGTGCAATTTTGCCTCAATAAGCATATTCATGGTGTGGTCTTTCTGGCCACTGAACAAAACTCCCTGCCTTCCCAGCCTGAATAAAACTCCCAAGCTTAATTAGAACCAACTACTCATTCTACTGGCCTTTCTCTTAAATACTTAAGGATTACTAAAGAAAATAATAAAAATTGATTGAACTATAATATTTAACTTCATGATTCAAAGCCTCAATTGGATATTGAACTCTGCAATGGTTCAATACCATTTTCTTCATAAATTCAAATTCCCACTTTCTGTAATGTTTACTATACTAATTCCCCTTCCTCCTCAACCTATCCATGCTTTTCTGACCACATTCTCAGCTGATGCCCTGGCCTCATAATTCACTAGTGATGTAGAATCCATCTGATGGAATTTATTCCTTCTTCACCTTACAAAATCCAAAAACCAACTTCTATCAGTAGTATTGTACCAGTAGTTCTATCTCTGACTTTGATCTATTTTCTTCTCAAATAACCTTCAATTTCTGTACCTCTCTACAAGATCACTCACTTTCACATAAAAACCTGTCCTAAAACCTACTTTTTAGATGAAAAGGGAAGTAAAATGAATAAAATTGCAAAAGGAAACAAGGAAACATCAATAAAGCAACTCTACCTTAATATCTATTTCCATGTACCCTATTTCTTTGTATCTTCTGAGACAAATTATCAACATAACCTTAGAATTTTCACCTTTCATTCATCATTTGAAAAAATATTTTTTACTGTTTTTTTTTTTCATTTAAAAAACAGTATTTTTTGAAACATGATGGTAAAGATTCTTATCATTACCAAATATTCTCTTAGCAAATATTTACATGGAAAACACTTGTAAATATTTTCTGGCTGTTTGTCAGGATGAAAGAAAATTAGTTCCAATGACTAACTAGCCTTTCTTTGCCACAGCAGCTTATTGAAAGTTTATATATATGAAATCTGAAATCATTATAACTATGAAAGAACAATGTAACAAAGCTAAACTGAGCCAGGATCTAAAATGTTTAAGTATAAAGGACCTGGAATTCTTTATGTTATTACATTAAGGAGCAATAAAACAGGGTCTAGTTTAATATTCAAAGCTCTGTGATTTAAGCAGAGGTAGGAAGGTGCAGAGTTTGAGAGTAGCAATGAGAAATTAAAGGATGCAATGCTCAACATCAAACCCAAAAGTCCAAGGGGTATAAAGTACAAAAGTCATCACTTGGGGGGAGGCACGTTATAGAGAAAATGATGTTCTCAGAAAACTTAGAGGGTGACTGGGAAAGAAAAATCAGAAAAAATTGAAGATATGGGAAAATTCATAATATGGAGAATGTTGGCGGAAGGTGCTAAAGTGGGGAAATGTATAGAGCAAAATAGGAGCTAGGGTAAGTAGAGAGTCTACAGAGACATGGTCAGTTTGTGGAGGAAGGTGTGGATGAGGAATAACCTGAGAGACCTAGAGTTCTCTGTGATGTCTTATAAGGGCAGGAAAAAAAAAATCTAGAAATTATTCCTAATGGCTCTGAGGCAAAATGTGCTTGTGAGGTAGTGGAAGAGTAGGTGTCTTGATGTATCATGCAGTATCCACTTTGTTTTCCACTTGGCTTCTACTGATGGAGGTCTCCAGGTTAGAATATGGATGATACAACTAAAAAACAGGGCCCACTCTTTGACCCTTGTAAAAAATCAACTACATATTCCTCCATTCAACTTATTGATTTGGATCATTTTATGAAGAATTCCAAATATCAAATTATCCATGCATTCCTGGAGTTAAAAACATAATTTTATTTTTAGTGCACCAAGCTTGTTCACATATCTAAGGATGTGTGTGTGTATATGTGTGTGTGTGTGTGTGTGTGTGTGTGTGTGTATATTGATATTTTACTAGATTATTTTTTTTTAATTATTTATTCATGAGACACAGAGAGAGACAGAGACATAGGCAGAGGGGGAAGCAGGTTCCTCTCAGGAGCTCGATGCAGGACTCGATCCCAGGATCACACCCTGTGCCAAAGGCAGATGCTTAACTGCTGAGCCACCCAGGCATCCCTGATATTTTACTAGATTCTATTTGTAATTATTTTATTTATAATACTTTAATTTGTAAAAAATATTTATATAGTTTTTCTACTTTCTTCGTGAAAAGATAACTGTATATTTTCTTTGGTCAGGAATCATTTACAGGATGTTAGCACTATCTCAGTTGCTTACAAATAAGAAATAAGTGATATGATTTTCATGTACTCTTGGCAAACTTTAATTAATATTCTAATATTTTCTATAACAGTAGGTTTTTTCAAGTTTTCCTCTACTTAGATTAATTTTTATATTTTATATTCTATCATGAAATCATCTATTTACTCTCAGATGTCAAATATTTTCCCATGGAATTTTTTTTTTAAGATTTTATTTATTTATTCATGAGAGACACAGAGAGAGGCAGAGACACAGGCAGAGGGAGAAGCAGGCTCCATGCAGGGACCCTAACATGGGACTCAATCCCAGGTCTGCAGGATCACACCCTGGGCTGAAGGCAGGTGCTAAGCCACCCAGGGATCCCCTTTTCCCATGGAGTTATATGTAACGTCCTTTTACAATTATGTTAGCCTCTTTTATATGAGTGGTTATATCTCTTTCCTCATTCCTAATTTTATCTATCTCTGATCTCTTTTTCTGTTCCCGTATCATATTAGTAAAAGCTTATCTTTCTGGTCTTGACTTAACATGAATTCAATTTTAGATTGTTTGCTTATTGCAATAATTTCTATATTTTGTTTTTTATTTATTTCTATTCCTTCATTTGTTTTTATTTTTTAACATTCTTTATTATACAAATATGAGGAATAGGTGTTTTAAAAATAGTTTCTTTTGTGTAATGAATGTAAAAATGCTTTTTGGACATAGCAATCAGACACCAAAAGAAAAAAAAAAGGCTGCCAAATGGTAAAGAAGAAGTCAAGCTTTCACTGTTTGCAGATGACATGATAATCTATATAGAAAATCTGAAAGACCTCACCAGAAAACTGTTACAACTGAAAAATAAATTCAGTAAAATCATAGAATACAAAATCAACGTATAGAACTCTATTGTGTTTCTATAAACCAATAGTGAAGCAGTAGAAAAAGACATTAAGAAAACAATCTCAGGGGATCCCTGGGTGGCGCAGTGGTTTAGCGCCTGCCTTTGGCCCAGGGCGCAATCCTGGAGACCCGGGATCGAATCCCATGTCGGGCTCCCGGTGCATGGAGCCTGCTTCTCCCTCTGCCTATGTCTCTGCCTCTCTCTCTCTCTCTATGACTATCATAAATAAATAAAAAATAAAAAAATAAAATAAAAAATAAAAAAAATAAACTCTGCCTCATTACTTCAGCTTAAAGCATGTTCTAGTTCATGAATTTGGCTTTAAAAAAAAAAAAAGAAAACAATCTCATATATAATTGCATCAAAAATAATAAGATATGTAGAAATAAACCCAACCAAAGACATTAAAGATCTCTAGTCTAAAATCTATGAAGCACTGATGAAAGAAATTGAATATGACACATGAAGTGAAAAGACATCTTATGCTCATGAATTGGAAGAAAAAATATTGTTAAACTGTATATACTACTCAAAGCAATCTGCACATTTGAAGCAATCCTTATCAAAATACCACTGGCATTTTTCACAAAACCAGAACAAGCAATCCTAAAATTTGTATGGAAGCACAGAAGACCCTGAATGGCCAAAACCATTTGATAAAGCAAATCATAGCTGCAGGTATCACAATTCCAGACTTCAAGTCATATTACAAAACTGTAGTGATCAAAGTAGCATGTTACTGGTGCAAAAACAGACACATAAATCAATGAAACATAACAGAAAACCCAGAAATAAACCCACAATTACATGGCCAATTAATCTTCAACAAAACAGCAAAGAATATCCAATGGAAAAAAGTCTCTAACAAATGATGTTGGGAAAACTAGAGAGTCACATGCAAAAGAACGAAACTGGAACACTTTCTTATACCACACACAAAAATAAATTAGAAATGGATGAAAGACTTAAATGTGTGACAAGAAACCATCAAAATCCTAGAAGAAAGAACAGGTAGTAAGTTCTCTGACACTGGCCAAAGCAACTTTTTTTTTTCTAGTTAAGTCCCCAGATGCAAAGGAAACAGTAGCAAAAATAAACAACTTCACCAGAATAAAAAGCTTCTGCACAGTGGAGGAAACAATCAACAAAACTAAAAGTCAACTTACATAATGCAAGAAGATATCTGCAAATGACATATTTGATAAAGGGTTAGTATCCAAAATATATAAAGAACTTATAAAACTCAATATCCCCAAAACAAATAAACTAATTAAAAATGGGTAGAAAACATGAACAGATATTTCTTCAAAGAAGACATCCAGATGGTAAACAGACACGCGAAAAGATACTCAACATCACTTATCATCAGGGAAATGCAAACCAAAACTACAATGATTAGCTTAAAATAAATGATATATTTTTTCCTAATTAATTTCCTATTTCAATTTATTTTTTCTACATTTCTTTTTTTGATAAAATGCTTATCTAAGAATGTGGTTGAGACTTGTTTGTGGTTACATATATGTACATATGTATATATAACATATAGATACACACATATACATATATAAATGTTTACATTATGATTAAGAATATGCTTTCCAAAATTTCTATATTTAAAATATTCTTCAGATTTTTTTGGTATGGTAACTACATATATAGAGAAAAATAAATGAACCAAAAAACCCAAACTATCCATGAGTAATATGTTAACATATTTATCTATTTAGTTGAATCTGTTGACTTTTGGGTTATTTTATACTCTTATTTCAGTAGTTACCAAATCTATTTGATTCAAAATAATGTATATGGTTAATTCCAGATATAATTCCATTTTATCTAATTCTCTTGACTTCTGATAAATTTTGCAATAATGATGTGTTGGCATGTTATCCATTGATATATATTTACAGCAATTGCATATTCATAAAGATGTATCTATTATTTTACAAAACATTTTTATCTTTATGAGAATTTTTAACCTTAAATTGGAGATAATAATGGTGACACCTAGGGCACCTGATTTATTTTAAATTTTCCACCAATAATCAGTGGAACCTAGATTGAAGTCCAGGTACTTTTGTGTTAAGAATCTATGCTCTTAGCCATTATACTTTTGGAAGAGCTTTGGTTTTGTTTTGTTTTGTTTTTAATTTCTCTCCCATAAATAAAGCTATGTTTTCTCAAAATAGTTTAGTAATTTTACTTTCAGAATGCTTATTCTCTTTCAATACACGATTTTAATTCAATAATATTATATATTCCCTGTTAATATATCACTATCAAGACCTTTCCTAGTAATCACTGCTCTCTTCTCACTGCCCTCAAGGTTCTCTTTACACCCAGCCTAAGTGCATGTGAGGTTTTAGCAGAAATGGATGGCTTTGTGATGGAGTTGGAGCTGATGTTGTAGGTGTGGGGTGTTTGGCACCATTTCTATTCTCTTTTCAAGCCTTCAGGATATGGGCAAACACAGGGACCAAAGAGTTGGTTCAGAGGACATATCTAACCAAAAAGGGCTAGGAAGAGAGAAAAATCTGGATCCTAGGGCAAAAGATTGCTACCAGTCCACACAAGAATGATTTAGAAGGGTGAAAAGAGGGTAGAACAGTAAAGTTTCTGTGAAGAAAAAAAATGCATGTCACATATTCACTTTATTTTTTATTTCCTAAAGACTTTATTTTTCCTGAGCAGTTTTAGACTCACACCAAAAATGAGAAGACTCTACCTTCCAAATATGCACAACTTTCTCATTATCAACATCTCCCACCAGAGTGCTGTATGAGTATACATTGATACAATATTATCATCCACAGTCTATCATTTACATTAAGATTCACTCTTGGTTTTATTCATCTTATGGGTTGGAAAAATGTGCAATGACATGTATTAATTATTACATCATCATACAGAATAGTCTCACTGCCCTAAATATCCTGTGATTCACTTCTTCACACAAGCCCTCACAACCACTGTCTCCATAGTTCTCCATCTTTTCCAAAGACATCATTAGCCTTTTCAGATTGGTTTCTTCCACTTAATAAATTGTCTTCAAGTTTCCTCTATGTCTTTTCATAGCTTGGTGTCTCATTTATTTGCATTGAATTCAATTCTCTTTTTAGGAAGAGATTATAGGTCTGTTCTTAAAACTAGATCAATTAAAATATGATGCTCACTGAACACCCTATACCACAGGTGGAGAAAGTGAGTTCCAACTCATATCCTGATGAGGTTACTTAATACTCTCAAAGGGATTTCAAAGCAAGTGATATACCCCTAAACTGCATATTTAAATCATTTTCTTTCTATTACACCATGCATTATTTTTTTACCTTAACTTCCTTCTCAAATTATATGTGTGATATGTTTTAACATCAAACAATAATATGTAAGAGTAAGAATATATATACCAAGACAAAAGAAGGGACTGGGCAGTTTGACTAGAGTCTAGACTAGTGAAAATCAAGGACAAATATCATGAAGTCAATCATTTTTGAAAAGAATTCTTTAGGCTCAAAGGCATCAATAAGTCTGGGGTAAAGAATGAGGTAGCTTGGTATTTCCTATGAAGAGAAGTTTGTCTAAGCCGAATAGGATTGAGAGACATATGTCTAGGCAAAGAGCAATGCAGAAAAAGACATAGAAACAGTTTTTAAAGGATTTACATCACTAGGTAATACTATCTTTCTCTGAAGCTGGGAGTTTGGTATGTTCCAGAAAATCTAGAATGTGAGATGTCCATTCATCACTTGGACAAATAAGGCAGATTTCATGCCAGGCCTGAATATCACATTTGGTACCAATGTTTAATACTCACCTCAGATTATTTGTTTATTACCAAGCGGAAACAGAATATCATGCTGTTCAACACAGCTTGAAATTGCTATCTTCCTTAGGCTTGTATCTCTTTACAGGATTCATAGTGTATTTGTTTTTCTTATTTATCTTTTCCATCAGAACTATATGTATTCTTAGACTAGCAAATTCAACCTTCTTAGAAAACGTATTTTATTACACTACAAAGCTGATTACACCAATTAATGCCAATTTATACAGCAAAGCAAAAAGATGGATCAACAAACAAAAATGGAAAAACTGATATCTCTAAACCTCCCCATACACTGACATATTTCTCATTATTCTATTCTGGAAAGAAAATAGCATTTTACTTTGAAATCTTACATTCATATAATTTGCACTAAATAAAGAACTGACTGAACATTGAAAAGTTACATTAAGGGATTCCTGGTTGGGCTCAGTGGTTTAGCGCCTGCCTTTGGCCCAGGGCATGATCCTGGAGTCCCGGGATCCAGTCCCGCAATTGGGCTCCCTTCATGGAACCTGCTTCTCCCTCTGCCGTGTCTCTGCCCCTCTCTCTGTGTTTCTCATGAATAAATGAATAAGATCTTAAAAAAAAAAAAAAGAAAAGTTACACTGAAAAATATATATCATGTAACCAATAATTAAATTGTGGCTACTAATTTTTGGTTTCAGTAAAATAATATGAAAGAATTTGTATTACAAACCAGGCCATCATCATGACTTAACACTGTATGCTAAAACTTTTATTGGGTGCCCAAAAGGATCTCTTCAAATTTCTCTATAGACCTAGGATTATGGAGTTTGAAGATTAGCTCTGGGATAATGAAGAGTAGGCAAAGCTGATAAACCGTAGACTTAGAGCAGAACTATAGCCATGTGGCCAAAATGGATCATGAGAAATAATGACAAGTAAGTAAGAGGGAGAATTAAAGACAGGCACAAGAGAGTGCAAGTTCAGCTGTCTGATTGCAAAATGTTCTACTTTTGAAGGTTTATGACTGGGCCCTGTGGTTTCCACTGCTTTTAAATGAATGGAAATAAGAATACCATGTCATCATACAATAGAGTTCTAACATAGTTTTTTTTTAGCATTTTTCCCCTATAAATTTATTTACAATATTAAAAATAATTATAATGTTTACTTCGTACTTTAAAACAATATTTTCTAAATTTCCCCCCTTTGCATCTGCAAGTGTTTAGAATATGGTAAACACTAAAATAGACTTTTTAAAAAATGTTATTTTTAGCTAGTTTTGAAACTGACTGAAGGCCAGCCAGTCAATTCCCTTTCTTGACAGCCAATTACATCCACATTCCAAATACTCCCATCACCGGTCATGGGGTTCTCATACTCTAGTCCGGTATGCATCAGGCTTAAGTGCCCCAAGCCAGGTACCTGAAGAAGGCAGTCACTAACTCCCTCTTCCAGAAATTATTCAAATCAGCTAGTCCCTAGGAGGCCCAAAAAAACCTACTTAACCTCACCCTACTTGTTATACATAATGTGCCCCCTACAGTTGCAACTTGACATTATCATGTCCCCAGATCAATGCCTGGCAGCCTTCTCTTTTTGGGGGCTACATCAGAAAGTGTCTTTCATCCATTTAAATGTTATTGTTATGTTCCTCTATCAAAAATGTTTAATTCTTATAAATAAGTAAATCTTCCATGCTTGTGCATTTAATTCATGATTGATTAAGCACCTATCTGTGATTTTTCATTCCTGAGGGAAGTGGAATTCCAATTCCTAGAATAATGGCCAGTTTTGAAGTATCACATGTAAATACAGAGTCTATAGTATTGGAGAAGCAAATGTAGGAATACTAGTGTTTGGTTTTCCAAGGACATTGAACTAAACAAACAAACCAACCCACCTTATTCCTCTTATCATACCCACTTTGCAACCATCACCACCCAAGATCATAGGTTACAGAGACTGACCAGTGCCTCAAGGCACTCACAATTTAACAACAGCTTTCCATTGTACAATCATGCTTCTACTTAACCATGGGCTTCATTCACTGACCTAGGAATCTACATATATATTTTCATAGGCTTTTTGAAATATCACATTCAATGTTTTCAGGTGGCAGATTGTCTTTTCTTTTGATTTCCTTATCACCGGAAAGGTTTTTCACAATATTTAGCTCACTGTATTGAGATAATGTCTGCTAATATAATCTTAATATCTATACAGATCCAGAGGATGGACAGGGCCCAGGATTCTATAATACACTGATCAAGCTCTACTCTAGGAAAATTGCTAAAACTGCATGGCACTAATGTAAAATTATACATTCTTAGGGAAAGTTGGCATAGCTAGTAATGAGGAATAAACTCAAAGGGAACATGATGGCCAATCTCAACCTTTTGAAAGGGTAATTATAAAAAAGTGGTACTCATTCTGCTTCTGTTCCTAGATAATTTTTAAATGACATGTCATTTGGACAATGAGAAGGTCTGGGATTGCCAACATACTGTATTTTTTTTTATAACATATAACAGTATTGCTGAGGAATATCATCAAAAAGAAGTGACTATCAATTTACTCTTGAGCTAGACCCAGATACGAGAGGCTCCTTGCCCTTCTTCTCTGCATAGAATGTGGGTTCTGTTTGCCCTCCCTTCTCCTAGAGGCTGCTCGACTCCAAAAACATAGTCTTGAGACAGTGATGTGGTGTTAAAAATACCTGCATGGGATATGTGATTGAACCTGGTTAGGGTCTCTAAAAACTTTTAAGATTGGGGGAGCAGGTGCAAGGATCCATTCATCTTGCTACCACCCAAGACAAGCATAGTAGCATAGTATGTAAGTTCCCTTTGCTATTATTAAAATGGCCATTTACCAACCTGGACTGGCCAGGCTCTTTCTTTGATCTTTGCCCTCTGAGTACCAGGGCCAGTTTCAGATTTCACCAGGAGAGCTCCCCACATGATTGTAAATCAACAAGTACAAAAACCTTCAAAAGCAAAGAGTGGATTAAAATTGATAATCTTACTAAAATTTAGCTTTTGCTTTTAAGAGTCGTTCATTTCTGACTATATTATACAAATCCTTATCTGACAGTATTCGTCTTGGTTTTTGCTTTTGTTTTTAAATTTTTTTTGGGGGGGTTGCATTCAATACAATAAATCTGCTTTTGGTTCTACAGAACCTTTGATACAGATTCTATATGAACAGTAGAAATTCCAAAAAAAAAAAAACATCTACTCAAGCAGTTAATTGTTTTCAACACTACTAGCAATAAAATGTTCTATATGTAATACTATATTTTTAGAGCACACATAAACTGTCTTGGTTACAAAACCCAATAAAGTGCTTTATTCCCTGCCAGCTGGCATCTGTTCCAAAGAAAACCTGTTTAAATGTGCTGCTGTCTACACACAATCATTTTTTAATGCACCCTAATGTCCACTTTTATAACAAGCTTTGTTCCTGAGGTTGTTTCATTGAAGCAATATGCACTGGAAGTCATAAAAGAGAATTAGTAATGTAGACACAGAATGAAAAAACAGAATTTATTTGTTTGTAAATTGTGTCCTGTTTGACTGAGGTAGATATTTATGAATGATTTGTTAGATTTCAGTGTGATGTTCTGGGAGAGAGATGTGTGGGAGCATGTATTAGAGGCAAACATGTTTTCATATTTTACTTATTATCCAGTCATTCTCAATTTAATCTTTTAAACACCGTCTCTGATCTTAGGTGTGGCACCAATAGTTTTTGATTCTTTAAAAAAGTGGAAGTACACTTATCTGTGTATTGAAAGGATGATATTCTTTTTTAAAAAAATTTATTTATTTATTCAGAGAGAGAGAGAGGCAGAGACACAGGCAGAGGGAGAAGCAGGCTCCATACAAGGAGCCTGACGTGGGACTTGATTCTGGGTCTCCAGGATCACGCCCTGGGCTGAAGGCGGCGCTAAACCGCTAAGCCACCCAGGCTGCCCCAGGGATGATATTCTGAAACAAGTACAGATGTCCAGGATTTCATGAGAGCAAACTATTACTTTTTAATGTGATAAACAAACATGAATACAGCCTCCTTTCTTTCTTATTCATAAGGATTATAGATGCTAAATGTTTACCAGGTTATGATGTAAACACTCTGTCCATATTCATTTTCTTTAGTGATTTGCTGATTTAAAAAAAAATGAATGAAACTGAAATTTCTTCACCATTGCTTGGGGAAATAATTTCGACATTTAAATGACCTTGATGTAGATTTTTTTTTATTCCAGGATTAAAAAATAACAGTTCTTTATTCACACACACGCACACGTCTGATGTGCAAACAAGCATGACTTTTAGTATGCAGTAAAAGTGAAACTAGTTTTAATTCCAGCTGCTCCTTAATATTTTTTTCCCCAGTGGACTTTTTCTTTTGACCCCAGATGAAAACTCTTATAGTCTTTATGATTTTTATGCTCACTGTCAGGTATAATTTAAAAGCCCTTTAATCCCTTAAGTCAGAGAACACAGTCTTGGATTTAAAAAAAAAAAAATAGAAATGACCAGCCCATATAATAACCAACAGTCATTTTTTATTCAAAGATAAAACTTCTCTTCCTTCTCCTTCTCAAAGACCTTCTGTATGTAGTCAGGAGGCATCATAAATGAGAAATTTACTGACTTTTTCTTCATTAATACCATATCTCTTCCTCCATCCTTATTAAAAATAGGAGTAAGACAAGACTTTAATCTGTTAAAAAAATTCTATTGAGCTGGATTTATAATCTCTGGCCTAGAAACATACCTAAAATAAACTCATTTACTCAATAAGTATTTTTGAAGCTTCTGATATATTTTTTTGAATTATATCCTCTATAACTAGGATTTTTCCTGTAATGTGCTTGGATATTTTATTTATCACTTTTCTCAAGTGTTCTTTACCCCTTTTGCTAAATGCAGGATCCTAACATAGCATTACAGGTGAAACTTATTTTCTTGGTTTCACTTTATTGTGGTTTGTTGATACAGCATTTTTTTTTTTTTTTAACAAATTGAAGGTTTGTGACAACACTGCATTGAATGATTCAATTGACACTTTTTTCCAATGGAATTTGCTCACTTCTTGTTTCTGTGTCATTTGACACAGTGCCTTTTGGTAATTCTCACAATATTTCAAAAATTTTCATTACTGTTATATTTGTTAAGGTGATATGTGAAGTGATTATGACTCGCTGAAAGCTCAGATGATGGTTAACATTTTTTTAGCAATAAAATATTTTTAATTAAGGTACATACATTTTTTTTAAACATAATGCTATTACACACTTAATAGACCACAGTATAGTGAAAATATAGCTTTCATATGTGCTGGAAAACCAAAAAATTCATTTGACTCACTTTTTTGTGATATTCATTTTATTGCAGTGGTCTGGAACTGAACAGGCGGTATCTCCAAGGCATGCCTGTACACTGCCAAGCCAGTTTTGTTCTTCTAGGTGGCCCTATTCCATAGGATGAAAGTCACTTTAGTGAGCTATTCTCATTCTTGGCCACATGTCTTAACAGAACCACTAATATATCCTTTGCCCCCGCAAATAGCCTCTGCCCAGTCTGTCTGTGTTGGCTTACATATATCACAATACTTGGATTTTTCAACTTGGATACAAGAATTTACTCTTTCTCATAAATCAAATATTCTGTTTAAGCTCCACCTCCAAGACTGAGGTAAGTACAGGTAACTATCCCTGCTCCCTAAGTAGTTATCTACAACTTCTCCTTTAAAATAGTCACTCTCTTGACCATTTTATATCCTCAACATGGTTAACTTAAGAGCCAACTAATTTATTTTTAGTCACCGATTTTGAAACATCTTCATGGTGAACCTTTAGAATATAATAAGTATTATCTTTACTCATCAGTCAGAAGTGTTATAGGAATCATTAGCTCTTAATAAAAATTTAGATAAAACATGGGTTAGAAATAGAATGTGGGTAATAATAGCTTCTTATACAGTGGTGTCTTATGTGTGAAAATCACTTTCATATTTCTTACTTTACTTAGGCTGGTAAACCTATATCAAGCTCAGGTTGATAGAGCATTTAACAACATAGGAAACATGTGTTCTAAATAATTGTCAATGAGAGTAATCCAAAATCACGTCTCATTAATATCTGCCAAATGATTGAGATTGAACTGATTGAGCTGGCTTTATAATCTCTGGCCTAGAAACATACCTAAAATAAACTCATTTACTCAATAAGTATTTTTGAAGTTTCTGGTATTATTTTTATTTTTGAGTCATATCCTCTATAACTAGGATTTCCTGTAATGTGTTTGGATGATATTGTATTTATCACTTTTCTCACTGGTTCCTTACTACACATACACTTTTCTCACTGGTTTCTATATAGCAGTGTTTCTTGGATTCTCTCCAATGCTTACTCATTCTCTAATCTGTAAAGGCTACACTGAAGAAGATCTTTAGTTTTTAGAGTTTATTTTTTACCATAGTTTACTTTTTATAGTTTATTTTTACAACAATCTAAGTATTGAATATGTGTTTTCAAAACATGCTGTGTCCTCTCGAGATTATGATAAATAACCATAACTTCTTCAAGATGAACATTGTAGCTATGTAATATTTAAAATCTCTCCTTACATTAGGGAAGATCACCAGACAACTGGAAAATAGAGGCTGTGTGCATTGATCCCTGGTATACTTTATAAATAGAATTGTGCTTTGACATATCCTAAAACTAACAGTAAGAGATAGAACAGGATTGCTTGTAGGAGACCCTTACACCCATTATATATGTTTAATTGCCATTATTTTTTATTTTACAATAATTCATTTATGAAATATCCTTTATTTCTTTTAGGCTTTAAAAGTAACTGTTATACTTATATTGAGTAATCTGCATTGTTTCGTTTTGGTTTATGAATATTACAGATAATGTAATTTTCTAGGCTTCCTTTTTACATTGTATTCTAGAATATTCAGAATATAATTTTGAGAATATACACAAAACACATACAAGATATTAAGACAATCATTTTCTACCTTAATCCCACTTTTAGGTTATTTTATTTTCACAACTTACATTTTCATCTTTTTCTTTCTTTCATCACATTGCGTGGATTTTTCATAATTTGCTATATGTCTTTTTAGAACATAATTGAATCTATTTAAAGAAATAATTATGCCTATTGTTTCACAACTGTGGTGTACAATGAGAAATTATTAAGCACACTGTATTGGAGCTAAAGCCAAAAAACTGTAACCACCCATAGCTCTTATTTTTTCCAGAGAAACAGTCACAGATGAAAGTCTGCATACTTTTTTTGTGTGTCATATGACTCTGCTACTTTTATCTCTAATAACGTGATGAATAGTGTCAACATGACAACAGCAAAATTAATAGATTTTTATAAGGTCCAAGGATCTATAAGTTGTGTGACACTAAAACTTCATCCAATACATTTTGAAAATACATTGGATTTGACAGTGGAGTTTTGGTCTGTAACCATATATGAATACTTGCTTAGAAAATTTCACAAAGAAGTCTGTGTGGCAGAGAACCCATTCTGTTGTGAGAACTAACAGTTTGACCTGTCTCCATGATAGCAATATAAGAGCATCATCGTCTTCAGACAGTGCCATAGTCTCCAAAGCTAGTGCCTGGTCTAACTTAGACCTGTGCAGGTAATCTGGGCACTGTTTCTGTCTTTATCACTCTAAGTTTGATTCCCTGCTCCCCCCTGTATATTCTTGGAGTTGTCTAAAAAAATAAAATATTTAGAGTGAACACTCACTAATAAATAAAACCCTGATTGATACAGTTGGTATATAACTAACCCAAATCTCCCCCTTGTAGAAGTAAGAGTATTATTAAGAGGCAGATGTCGGCAGAATCAGAACCAAAGCTGGAGAATTGGTGGTGCAAAGAGAGACAGCTGCAGAACCAGTAGAGAAAAAAGTAGAGGATATTGATGTCTGAGATCAACCAAAGTGACTGGACCACATGAGAGTCTGTGGTTGACTATAATTGTGCCATATCCTCTTATCTGAGAGTCATCCATGTTACATTATTTCCTCTGACCTTTGTGTTCCCATCTAAGTGGATACTTTTGCAGTAATAACCTGCATTCAAAAAAAATGTTTGGATAGATTGCAAATTATTCCCATCTCATTTTGTGTTATACACACATACACAATTACTTCCCTCATGTTCTTTTTTCTTTCTTTCTTTCTTTCTTTCTTTCTTTCTTTCTTTCTTTCTTTCTTTCTTTCTTTCTTTCTTTCTTCTTTCTTTCTTTAAATTTGAAATGAGAGAAGTATTTCTGATAGCTGGCCAGGGAACATAAGGACACATTTACTTATTCAGATTAGCAAACGCCTCTAGTGAAAGAGTTTATTTGTTTCTCTTTATTTATAGAAATGAAAGTCTTTCTAAAAAATATGAACCTTAAAATAAAACATATTGCCGTTTGTATTGTTTATAATCCCTGTTTTCCATCTCCTGCTGCATTACTAGTCCGTTCTGAAATATTTAATATTTGTCTACATAGCTTTCTTTTTGCTGTCTTCAACAAATCTCTTTCCCCATGAGGTTTTATTTGGTTAATAACACCCTCTAAGTACTTAATGTGGCATTATGATTTGTTGCAAAGGTAGCCTGAACAGTGTTTGACCTCACATAGTTCTGTAGATCACTACTGATTTAAAGTGACGGACTAAATTCTCCACATTAGCCTGCACCACATTTTTAATATACCAATAAAACAGAATTACTATAAAGGAAACAATTTTGTCAGTGCCTCTAAAGCAGTAAACAGAATGCAAATATCAGGGTACTTTTCCAAGTTATGGAGTATATACATCTACAAACCGAACTGTGCATCACAGAAATTCACTGCCTTGTACAGTGTTTTGTAGGGAAAGAAAAAGCATAAGCACTCATATCAGGGAACTATTTAATGATGTTAAATATATCTAAAATTGCTTAAAAGAACATTTTTTTTGTTTTGTTTTGGTGAGGGGTATACATGTGTTTAATTTCCTTTTAACCAAGAGTTGCATACCCTGTAGGATGTTTTACAGTGTATTTAAACCAATGTCTACATTTTTCAAATCGCAGAAGTACCAAGATAGGCATACCACAAACTACTGGGTTTCCTATGTCATTGATCCCTTTTAGATTACAAAGATCCCATGACTATTTTTTATACTTTACTTATCCTGCTTCATTTCTCTGTTGTTGTGCACCACCCACTTCCCTCACTCCAGATTTGGTAATCTTGATAATCTGTTCATCTATATATGTATTTTTAAATTTCATTAATGCTACTCTACTTCATTCTCATATTTAGCTTTACATTTTTTTTCTTTTATAATAAATTTATTTTATTTTTCTTGCAGGTGCAAGAATCATTGTTGAAAATGAAATTCTTCTTTGATGAAATCATCACCCTGAAAATGACCTATCTTAAGAATTCAGCTAATATAGATATGCTTGGCTACTCATAATATAGATATGCAGGCAACTCTTGATCTCAAGGTCATGAGTTTGAGCCCTACATTAGGTGTTGAGATTAGAAAAAAAAAATTTAAAAAATTCAGCTGAGGCATTTGAGTGGCTCAATGGTTGAGCATCTGCCTTTGACTCAGGTCGTGATCCTGGGGTCCTGCGATTGAGTCCAACATCGGCCTCCCTGCATGGAGCCTGCTTGTCCCTCTGCCTATGTCTCTGCCCCTCTTTCTGTGTGTCTCCCATGAATAAATAAATAAAATCTTTTAAAAAGAAATCTAGCTGATGTCATCCTGGATGTGCCCCCCGGATTGCCCTGTCTTGTTCTGATAAGAGTAGCTATATAATAGCCAACTCACTTTCTTTGACATGAATGACCTGGTCTATCCACAGTCAATCCATTGTTTCACCAAATATATACTGAGTTCCTATAGAGAGCAATTCTTTCTGTCTAGATGAATAAGTGTGTCAGATTTTATTATAATTATTAGTTTCTAAATCTATTTTTCTAAAGTCTATGAGCTCCTTGAGTCTATGAACCATAGTTTTCTTCTATTCACAGTACCATGGATCTATTTGAGAATGATCATTTGAAATAATCCTTTAATGCATAATTAATAGTGCAGAATGAGTGTGGTATTTACCACAATATGCTAGATATACTAAGAATTCTCTATTCAAAAACACATGCCCTGTGCAAAATGTTGTGAAAGAAGACATCAGCATACATGGGGTTAGGTTACATGTAAGGTAAAATAATGAAGACAAAGTGACTGAAAAAGCACATATTTTAATAACTTGTTCCTTCACAGTATTTATCAACAATAGGTACACACTTCATATCTCTCTATTTCCACATCCTAATCACTTTGCCATCACCTATTGTAGCCTTTAAGTCTATATACTACTTTGTGTAAGTCTGTATTTCTCCTTTAGTCTTATGCAGAATCTCAAGATTGATAACATATGCATCTAATTCAGTTAAGAAATTTGAACAACTCAGTTAGTGTGGAAGAGAACCAAAATCACCACAGAATCCTCCCATCCATGTATGCAGAACTCCAATATCACTTTGTCACTCCTCCCATCAAGCTGTGAAGTATAATTCTCCACCCTTCAAACCTGAGGTTCACAATTTTTCTTTCCTTATCCAATGGGACATTAATGAATATGACCTGAAGAGAGGGTTGAAAAGCGCTTGCACACTGGAGTTTTCTTTTTTAACTTTCTTTGGAATCCTGGCATTGCACACGTAAAGGAAGGTTTAGGATAATCTATCGGCACACCAGAAACCACATGGAACCGACTCAAGCTCTTCCATCTGAACTCCTTTAGACCAAGCAGCCTGCCTACAGCTATATGTGTGAGTGAGTCATCCTGAATTACCAACACACACAAGTTCAAGAATAAGAAATGCTTATAAGTAGCAGAACTGTAAGAAAAAAAATGTTTATTGCTTTAAGTAAATAAGTTTTCTTGATTTAAACTATTTCCCTCAACTAAGTAATGAATTCAGTTACTAAGTAGACAATCCAAGAAAGCAAAACAGTAACCATTTGTATTTATCAGTCTCATTATGCTACCGTTTCATTTATTATATTGGAAGATACTGTAAGCATTTTCCAGTGGCATTTGATCCTGTGCTGGATGTTGAAATGTATTATGAGGTTTATTCCAAAAGAGAAACAGACATTTTATGCAGTGTTTTGGTTATTTAAGATATTTGAAAAATATGGTATCATTCTTTTCTCCCCATTTTAGAGTCAGATCTTTAGTTTTTAAATGTCTTTTGTAAAAGGTAGCTTAGATAGAATTTGAGAGATGCTTATTTTTCTCAGTTACTAAAGCTTTTACTTAGTAATATAGTTCAAATATTATTCTAATTATGTGAAAATCTAAAATAAAAATAGTAATGGCAAAGGCACTGTTAGCTATCCCTTGTTAAGTCTTTGCTATATGGTAACCAAGGACTATGCTGATGTATATAGTCTAGCTAATTTAATTACTACAGGAATTAGCATCTCCAATAACACATAAGAAGGTGTGGATTAAGTAATTTATCAAATTCCATGTCAACATTGAGAGGTATAGCTAGGTTTTGAACAGTGCCTGTTTATGCCAAAGCCTGTGTTTTTAGCTATAATGATATGTATTCTGGTTCCCATTTATAGTAAACTTGCTCTTAAGTGTATTCTGAAAACAAAAATGAGCATGTCTATCTTCATTTTCTGAAAATACATAATTTTTTTCTTTTGGTCAGAGATGTTTTAACAACTACAGCACAGCCTCTGATGTAGCCTGAGACTTATCTGCAATGAGTCAAATGTCTTTAGCACCAGAGATGATGCAGTGAGAAGGCAAATGAATGACGGATAAATAGTCCTCAAACTGAGGCCATTTTGGTGTCCATTCTTCCTTTGTCTGAATTTCATTCATTACTACTTATATTAATAATTTAACATGTATGAAATTTATCAATGTAGCATTATTTTCATAATGTTGGGAAATGAGCTGGAAAACAAGAACTAATACACAGTTTAGAAACTTGTCTGAGATTATTTACAAATAAATATTAAATCTTTTTTTTTTATTTATTTAAATATTAAATCTTAAACTAACCTCTTATAACCAAATAAATGATCATCCTATTTTTTCCAGAAAAAAGAAAGTTTCATGAAGATTTGCCAAAGTGTGTTAATCATGGGATGGCCTATGGAGTCAACAAAACATGTTTTGAAGTTAATTCTGATATTTATTAACTTTGTTATACCCGTTATTACATATTATTTTAAACTCTTAATTATATTATAATATTTTGATTATTATCTCCTATAAAAGACACTTATCTTGCAGGCTTAAAGATTATATGTAGAATAATCCTGATAAAATAGAACCCATTAATGGTAATTATTGTTATCAATAAGCCATGTTTGAAAAAAAAAAACTACTCTTCTTTGAACCTCTACAGACGAGTGAAAGAAAACCTGGCACTCTAGTATAAAGAAGAGAAACAACCATATTATCTTGGGCAATGGGTCTACTCCTAAGCGTCTTTTATTTATATTGGAAAATATTTACAAACTATATACTTGTTGAGAGGAGAATATTACCCTGTATTTTCAAAGTCACCTGTCTTACTTAGGAGAGAAGGATAGTGATGTTCCTGACGGTTATGGATTAAAATCTATTGTATAATCAGTGTAAATATAGCCAAAATTAAGATATAGATCAAAATTAATCTAGTAGGTAGACTTAGTTGATGTTTTAAAATAAATTAAGTTATAAAAATAATATTTGAAATATTTTATCCAATATTATAAGCCTAAGAGACTATTTAAATCTGAACATTTGGGACACCTGATTTACTCAGTGGTTGAGCATCTGCCTGTGATTCAGGTCATGATCCCAGGACCCGGGATCAAGTCCCACATCAGGCTCCCCAGAGGAGCCTGCTTCTCTCTCTGCTTATGTCTTGCCTCTTTCTGTCTCTCATGAATAAATACATAAAATCTTAAAAATATATAAATAAATCTGAACATTTGTCTACTGGCCTACAAAAATGGGAGCCCTGAGCTTTTGGATATATGATCATAATTTATCAAAAATTCCACTATCTTTATTAGTGCCATTTTACAGAATTGACTAACCACTGGAATCCCATATAGATTGAATTCCAAACAATTCATTTAATACTTGAGAAATAGATCTTGAGGAATAGGTTTAAAATCTAGAGATAGAGAGAACCTTAGAACCTTACCTGTCTCATTAATTTTATAGACAAGAAAATTCAATCCTATGAATGCAAAATTATTTGTCCCAGTTTACCCAATATAGGAGGGTCATAGTTAGTATAAGAAGATATAATTCATCTTTCAGAATTGGCCAACTTGTGATATTTTGCTATAGTAAAAGGATATTTACTTCTAGTAGAATTCTCTAGAATTCTAAATTAATAACTCTAATATTTTCAAGGCACTGGCTGGTTCAGTCAGCAGAGCATGTGACTTTTAATCTAGGGGTTGTGAGTTCAATCCTCATGTTGGGCATGAAGCCTACTTATAAACAAAAATTCTAGTATCCTAAAATTTAATATAAACTGATGTCTTGACTACTTCTTTGCAACATCATTAACTGTACCAAGCTTTCTATTGATTAAAAATTGTTTTTCTTTTACATTGTCATATTTTAATAAATTGGTCTTTTAACTAAATTTTGAAAGTCATATATTTTTCCTATTGCCTTTTTTTGAACCTATTACATGAAGACATGGAGATATTGCAATATTTTTCTTTCTACTTGGTGTATTTCAATCTCACCAAAGAGTCAGTTACAGTGTGCTAGGGACCTGTGATTTGTGTTCCTCTTTCTAGCTTGGGTAGCTATTTCCACTTATAAATGTGCCACTATTTCTGGAAGGGTTGCTATTATAACTGGGCACCCCCTTATCCTTAGGGCATGTATCATCCCTGATGCTCTGCAATAGTCATTGTCATTTTTTTCTGGAAAAATGAGAAGACAGCTTCCTGGTATCCTGATGTGAGGGACATAAGAATGTCTACATCCTCATGGGTTACAATCTTTGGGGAAGGTTTCAAAGCTGCATTGCTATGCCTCAAAACCTAACAGAGATTTTATTTCAGTATGATGTTTCTTTCATATTTTGTCTATAATGCAATAAATCTCCTAGGAGAAAACTCAGCTAAAAGAAGATTGCTTCAACAAGCTTAGGCAAGTTATCTTGGACTTGAAGCTAGGAAAAGCATGACACATTTTATTCTATATACCACCTGTCCAATCCCTCCTTGAACTGGATCTGATAATGATATCTCAGGAATGCAAGCTAGAGATTTCCTCTGCAGAATAAAAATTTATGCTAATTTTATTTATTTTTAAAACAATATAATTTAGATTAGAGAAATAAATACAGTGTTGTTGTTTTTTTTTGTACAACTGTATATGAATACGCATACATGCACGATGTACAAGGAATTATTTTAAGTCATGAATTTTAAAAAGAACTTCCTCAGAGAGATGAGAACAGATTTATAACCAGCTGGTGTCAGGCTATATTTGGCGTGTGGTACCTAGATTTAGTTATCATCTTCAAAGCCCATGAATACCATTCTAACAACACTATTGTGCATGTAAGACAAATGGTCGGGGAATTCCTTTAAGCAATCTCAGGCGAGGAGAACAAGGTCAAATGTCATCACAATACACCGAAGTTGCTGAGGATTGAGTCCCTAACTAGGTTTTCTGAGGCAGCCAGAGCTTTTAGTGCTGCAGAGGAAGCCAATGGTATTTTGAAAGATGTGAGAGCAGCAAGTTGTTTTTCTGTATTTTTGTATGCCAGTATAGATCCGTGGTTTTGTTAAATGAGAATATGTGAAATATTTTAAATTCTGAGAATCAGACTACTGGGGTAAAATGAGGTGCCTGTCTTCCCTTCCCAAACAGGCACCAATATGTACTTTGTATTTTTACTCATAAAGGGACCACCGTGCTCCCTTTATACTTAGATTCAGTATCCCTTTAGATACTGAGCTCCTGAGTCAGCACTCTACATCAAAATATTCAAGGCCTCTTTCTCTCACCTCAGTAGCACTTACCATGAAGAAAATGGATTTTCTTCTATACCCTGGTAAGGAATTCCAATGTTTTATACTAGCTTCTCTGAAAAAATGCTTATACTCTACTCAGCTCTGCCTCCTACTCCTCTCTCAGAGTTTCCCCCTATTGCTTTCTTCCTCTACACAGCTTGTTCTGCAACGATTAGGCCAGAGATCCACTTCTGATTCAACCTAAGCCAAATGGATACTCTTTCTCTGAAATTTGAATTAAAAACCCTCAAATTCCATTTGTTTTTAATAAAATCTGGGAATTACTTAAATTCAAGACAGAAAGGGCTCAGATTTGAGCTTTTGTTCAAGCTCAGCAGAGGGTGAGCTGCAGTTGGCTCCAGTTCCTTCTAAAAACTTGGTGTGCTTTCCATGGCTTCTGTGTGGCTGTCCTTTTGTAGTTTTCAAACATGTGCTCTTCGTGTTTTTACTTAGCTTGAGTGGATTCTCTTTCTTGCAATCAACTAGTTCCTGAAAACCCCTGGAGAGACCAGTGTCTATTTAGTAAATGTAAAGTTTAGGGTCTTTATATTCAGAGTGACCAGGCTTTCTCTTACAACACAGATTCTGCTCTTTATTATTGTGCAACATTCTTGTTTTATTGCAACTATGAAGTGAGAGATCCATCACAGCAGCAGTACATCCACAGGAATTATAGTCTAGGAGAGATATTGCTTTTAAACTTTATTCCATTTAGGCTTTATATGTGAAGTCATGCATGGCTTATAATTTTTCTGGAAGATTTATCCTTTAAAGAATGCATTTGAATCTAAATGATAAATTTTCTCATCATTACTGGATTTTAAAAATTTCTATGAATCCTGCTCATATAAGATTCAGTGTTGACTGAGATGTGTTATATAAAAGCCTAATGCTATTTCCTACATGGGTTTGTCTTCTTAGACATATCTATTCTCATGAAATCACAGGCCTATTATTTTTATACCTTCACATTCTTAGTTTCTGTCACCAACACCAGTTTTTATTTTCATTTTTGTTTTTCAGCTAACTGTATAGCTCAGTTCAACAAACGATTAATGTCTTACTTATTTTCAAATGTTCAGAATATATTAAAAAAATACATACGAAATGCCATTAGCAACTGCCCTGGCTAGGCAAACCAAAATCTCTCTGTAAAGCGTTTTTGTGAATAAATTTAGGTCCATCTTCTTACAAAGAAAAGTTCAATTGTTAACTACATGTCATTAAAAATTAGAAATTTTCCTGCAGAAAATTCAGTGATTAAAGAAGTCATTTAAAACTGTTAAAAGAAAGGAAAAACAGTGCCTGTGCATAAATCAAACTATGACTGCCATATTCTCTAGTATCTTTTCTTTTTGGAAGAAAGGACACCATGGCAACCAGTATGTAATGGTTAGGAAAGGGTACTTCAACAGGTTCTTTGCTTTTTTTTTAACCATGAGATGAACTATTTCCCTTTAGCCTCACTTTTCAATATCCTCTAAGACTGTGTAACCAACTCTCTGTAGTACTTTACTGTCAGAGAGAAAAGATACTATATAAAATGTCTTTCTATACCTTAAAACATTTACAAAAGTAAAACCATGTGAGAAAAATGCTTGTGTGTGTGTGTTTGTTTTAGCATCTAGGCTTAATGAATTTGATGATCTCCTCATGCCAATATTTATTATTCCCTTTTTATATAGCTGTGATGTACAATATTAACTATATTAGAGAACATTGAACTAAGTAAATATCTCCAAAAGAGTTACTGCCAGAAATTGAATGAGATTAAAGCTTTTTTGTTTGTATGAATAACTATAGGATACTTGAGAAAAATGCTGGCATTAAGAGCCTGGATGATGGCAGATGCCATGTCTTTACTCATGCAGATACATACACACACACACAAATACATTTGTCTTCACAGTAGTTGTACACAAATCAACCTTTTCTAGCCAATGAGGTGAAAGTAGGTAAAGTTTAAAGACTATAGAAAAATATATGAGACAGTGAAAGATAATTTAATTGTACATAAGCCATAGCCAGATGATGTCACTTCAATGAAGTATACTGAAAGAATTTTAAAAACTAAAAGGTTCTAAAATGCTTTTTTAAAAATATGTTTATAAGAGGGGCACGTGTCTCAGTGAGTTAGGTGTCTGCTCAGGTCATCATCCTGGAGTCCTGGGATGGAGCTCTGCATTAGGCACCCTGCTCAGCGGGGAATCTGCTTTTTCCTCTGCTCCTCACCCTACTTGTACGTTCTCTCTCAAATAAATAAAAAAATCTTAAAAAAGACATTTATAATATATTTTATAAGATTAAATGACAACTCTCACCACTGACTCTTTAGTAAAAGTATATATATGTTAACTAAGCATTATAAGACTATTAGTTTTGGCTAGCGTTGAGTTGTTATGTTTATGAGAAATAATGAAAAGTCTGAGTTTTTATTCAAGAATTGTTCAATTTAAAAGTCATAGATAAGAAATTATGCAGGAAGAGATAAATGCAGGAGAAATAAAATTGTATGCACATAAGCTTGCCAGGAATTAAAAGGCATTTTGGAGTTGTAGGACTTGGACATGAATTGGAGACTTCAGTCAATGCCACAATCCCTTGAGAGTTAGGGATCCTCCTATTATCTATTCCAATTTCCAACTCTGTATGGATTATAATAAAATTCATATAATAATCATAGATGAGTACATCTCTTGGCTTGGCATTCTGTGTTATATTTGTCTGAGAAACAAAACAGGGATGCCTGGGTGGCTCACTGGTTGAACGTCTGCCTTCCACCTAGGGTGTGATCCTGGAGTCCCGGGATCGAGTCCCACATCGAGCTCCCTGCATGGAGCCTGCTTCTCTCTCTGCGTCTCTCTCTCTCTCTCTGTCTCTCATGAATAAATAAATAAAATCTTAAAAAAAGAAAGAAACAAAACATACTTGAGCATGTCTGGAAGGATCCATGGGATACAAGGAAATAAGATCTCATTGACTTATGAGTACAAACTATTAAAAGTCAATTTGTAAATTAGATCATATGTGAGATAAGCAGAGTATAGCACCAGGAATGAAATAGGTTACTGAAGTCCTCTATTCCAAAGAAAAACCTATGAGGCTTTGAAAATCAAAGTAGAATCAGCAGATGTGCATTGACGGTGAACCAGGGATGCTTCTGGAAATGTCATGACAATTCCAGGAAGTCACTCTTCATAAGGTTCATTTTGGCTTTTCAGAGGTAACTGAACCTATGACTCAGTCCTCTTATGAGGACTTATTACAGACATTATACAAGGAACCAGATCAAGACATAATAAACATGTTTCATGACATGTTAACAGTGGGAAGAATGGCTTTAGAGTAGATGAAGAATTGCTTAGGGACTTCTTAGATATTCTTTTGAAAGAACTCTGTGACTGAGGAATGGATTGGAATCAGATTGCCACAAAAGTAGATGGTGCACTGAGTGATTACAATGAAATTACCTTAGATTGCATCACAATATTGGAATCTTGTTTTGTCTTGTTTGTTTGTATGGGGAGGGATGGAGGAGGGCTGCTGATTTAGTCTGGGAGCCTGGTCTATAGTCACAAATTTAAGGAAAGAAATTGACAGCTCTAAGATTTTAGAATTAATAAAGGGATCTTGATTATAAACAAGGTAGAGATCCTTGGATAGGACCCAGGATACAAGGTATCCTGTAAAGAAAGGCCGGTATCTCTGAACAGACCCTGGTATTTAAAGACAGATTACTTTACTTTTGAGGCTAAATCAAATATTGTGGATGATGGCTGGCTCTGGGCTCATCTGGTAATTGGAACCTAATATCCTAACATTACAGATATGCCCTGAAGAATATAGCTGTGTGTGTACATTAGGAGTTGTAAGCTACTTGTCAACATAACATATATACTGTGTAGTTGCCTAATATGTGAACCAAAAGCCTTTGATTGTGTAGATCTACAGTACTTAATATAAAACTACTATTGGGGTCTTCTCCCTCAAATGTCCAGAGACACTACAGTTACTAAAAATAAAGCCTGGGGATTAAAGATCATACTTTAATGGTTTAATTGCCAATGATACAAAAATTACATGATGGCATTTTTTGTTTGTTTGTTTGTTTGGTTGGTTGGTTGGTTGGTTTTATGTTTGAAATGGCTAAAGGAGATCATACATTGAAAAGAAAGAGATTTTTCTGATTTTTTTTCTGATTTTCTCTCTTCAATACAACTGACTATATATGATTGAAATTATGGACCACATGAGACCTAGGGGACTGTTAAATTTATCAAGTGGAATGAAAAGCACTTAGCCTGATCACAGGGAAGAAGAAAAAATCATTTCTTTTTGATATGTAGAATGGGGCAGAGTATCGCCGGATTTTAATGCTAAAGAATATTACTTAATTCAAAGGGTAAAGGATTCATACTGCAATCTGGTAAATGTGGTCATATTGACTTCCTAAATATAGTTTTATTCCCAGCATACACAAGAAAGTATACTGTAAAAGACTTGGACTCTTTTTTTTCTAATTTATCATTACTCTCTGACCATTTCTGTATCCCAAATCTAATACATTCTTTCAATTGTTCATGAGAACAAATCCACTCTCTTCTACTTACTCAAGTAATGTAATCTTCTTTCTCATACATCCTTTTTATTTTCTTTTCAAATGAATTCTTTCCATCAATATGAAACAACACTATTTTTTCTCCTCTCTTAAAAAAAAGGGAAAGAAAACAAAAACAAAAAAAGAAAAAATTAAAAACAAAACACTCTTATATCTAATTTTTTGTCTTAATACAAACTTTTATGTGAAATTTGCTGATTCTTTGGACCTGATATAAACTTTTAACATACAGCTTTTGAATCCAGACCTAATCTAATATTTAAGTTTTACCATCAGAAATAATGTCCCTTAATAAGATATACTAATGGAGATATGAAAAATTCTCACAGGGAATATGAAAGTTATTTTGTTATTTTCAAAACTTTGGGGGGTTCCTGCATATGTGTATGTTCTTGTTTCTTTGATATTGATAGGAAATTTAATGGGGATGGGGTTGAGTGGCTCTTTCCTTATGTCTCTTCTAAATGAATTAATAATCAGTAATAGGACTAAGAAAATCTAGTATGTTTATATTAAATTGTCCTATTAATATGTTTGTAGTTTTCTGAATTCAATGTCTAGATAAGTTTTAGTTATTTTCATAAGAATAGTATGTTTTACTGTGCTGAAATGTCCACATGTTTTTGCCATGGTTTCATAGATGGGAATAAAATCTGTTCTTTAAGATCAAGGGGAAAGGTATATATTTGAATATCTTTCTGACAGTTTCTAAAATTACTTATTTATCCTACAGTGTTTGTATTGCAGTAATAGAGAATAGATAAATCCAAAAATAATGCCTATGACAGATAAGAGACTAGCGAAGAAAATAGAATCTCCCCATATAGATTAAATCATTAGCATCTACAAGAACTAAACCAATAAGAGTTCAAAGAAAAAATTAACATGATATTTTATTTATAATCTTGGCACACACAACAAAACTGTGGCTTCATTATTGCTGCATATCTACTGAAATAACCACCCACATGGTTAGAAGTTGGAGATGACATTTTGTTTTGCTGTATAAGAAAACATAAAATAAGGGTAATTGCTTATTTTCAATGAATCTTTCATTTTCATGAGTCAGAAAAATGTTTATGAAATTGTATCTTTTAATAAATATATATGCTATGACCTGGATATATAGCACAAATTATTACAAGATTCCTCACTAAAATAAAATTTAGTTTACCACTAACTAAATTGACACAACACTGAGGTAATATCTTTTCAAAACATACTTTTAAGGGTTTTTTCCCAATCATAGAATTGAAATTGAATAATGATATGTGAAAAAGGCAGAGCACAAAAATGTGTGTTTATGTATGTGTACAGTGATATGAACCATATGAAGAAATATCATAATTTTAAGTTTCAAAATATGCCAGACATACCAGTTTGGTGAAATTACATATGATTTTAATTTATTTTTGTTCTGTTAGTCATCATTTTTATAACTATATTTGCCATAAACCACAAACCAAAATTCATATTTGTATTCATTTTACTATCTATACTGTATAATCAAAGCTCACAAATCTAACATTGAAAACTTGGCACCATAGCAAATACCTAAAACACTAAAATTCATTTAGACTTGATACCTAATTTATGCTTCATTTTCTGGGTAGTAATGTAGCTTATTTTAGCTTCTCTGGTGAATTATTATCATATCATAAAACATAGCAAAAAGTAAATAAAAAGTATCCTCTTCATAATTCCTGGGCTTTTTTTTTTCTTCCTGTCATTTTCTGTTGTTTGAAAACATTTTTCTTAACCTATTTTAAGTAGATTTTTCTTACATTGTGCAAAGAAAGAAAAGAACAAAGAAACAGTGATATATGCGTTATAATAAATACAATTATTGCCTGTTTTATTTATTTGAGGAATTAGAAAAGGTGCCAGTTTGAGGAAGTTTTATTCGTGATCATTATTTAGTAATAAATAAGACACCATTTTAATATTTAATAAAAAAGAAGACAACTGTTAGCACTCACAACTTTGTTGACCAAAAATGGCATAGTGAACAAAAAGCAAGATTTGGGTCAAATGTACTTGAGGCAAATTTTCACTCTGACACTTAGAATGTGATATTTGCTAATTTCCTACATTCTTTTTGATACTGTTATCTTAAATTATAAAATAGCTATAAAAACACCATATACGGGGATCCCTGGGTGGCTCAGTGGTTTCGCGCCTGCCTTTGGCCCAGGGCGTGATCCCGGAGTCTCGGGATCGAGTCCCGCGTCAGGCTCCTTACATGGAGTCTGCTTCTCCCTCTGCCTGTGTCTCTGCCTCTCTCTCTATGTCTATCATAAATAAACAAAAATAAATCGTTAAAAATTTTTTTAAAAAAACCACCATATACCTTTCCTAAGGCTGCTGTAAAACTACAAGCCTAGTGGCTTAAATCAACAGAAATTTATTCTCTCAAAGTTTTGGAGGCTAGATGCCTGAAACACCTGTAGGCAGGGCAATGCTCTTTCTCAAAGTTAGGGGATAATCTGTTCCATTCTTTCCCCTTAGATTCTAATGTTACTAGTAATCCTCAGAGTTCTTTGCCTTGTACACACATCTTTCCTATACCTATCCCTGTTATATGTGGTGTGTCTATTACTCCTTTCTTTCATAAAGACAAGAGTCATATTGGATTAAGGGTCTACCTTATGTCATGTGACTTCATATTAACTTACATCTTAATTACATCTGCAAAACCTTATTTTCAAATAAGATCACATTCACAGGTGCCAGGTGTAGGAACTTAAACATAACTTTATTATTGGGGGTAGATGAAACAGTCATCCACAAAAATTACCTAACTCAGTTTGTTTGTTTTTTTTTAGTAAAATTAAATATACTATGAGGTACACCTGCAACTAGTCTAACATTGTATGTCAAATGTACTTCAGTACAAAAATTATGCAATATAAAGAAGACCTCATTTAAACTTAAAAAATGTAATATATGCAAACTCATTAGCAAAGACCTATACATTGTGGGCACTCAAGGTAAGTTGCATTTCTGTTCTTTTGCCTGGGTATATCATGTGAGTAATGATGACAATTGATTATAGTCAATACAATGTCCTTTAACTTTTTTTCACATTACTCTGCTTCTAAATTGTTTTAGGACAAATTATGAAAGACAAAATTGAAGAAATGGAATGCTAAGTGTTGTTTATTTTAGTGTATACTTCTTTATCTGGTTCTATAGATCTCTGTACTTCTTTTTTGTCTCACTGCTATTTTGCAACTATTCGAATTATAGAAAACTGCTGGTTATGCAAATAAAATGATTGTCTCTAGTGAAGCAAATGAATTTTGTCAGATAGAGATGAAAACCATCTCACTTGTAAGAAGGTATTTTCTATTAAATTCATTTCAACATTTTTGATTTCCTATATATATCTGCTTTTAGGGTTCTCATTTGAAATGGTCTGAAACATCTTGCTGTTTCCCCCATGAAATAATAAGTTAAATAAAATCTTTGTGTTCATTTTAGATTTGCATGACAGTCATGATTTTACTTTAAAGAAAATACTATAATATTCCATGTAGTTTTTGACAAAACTTTGATGAATAAAGAAATGAAAAGATTTAGTCCTTTAAAATGTCACTCTCTCTCAACATGATACGCAGCACCTGTGTGGAAAAGAACTGAACCCAAAAGCTTCATAATTTTTGAATTAGAAGGCAATTCACAGGAAGAAGCCAACAAGTAATTTTGGTGGGCAAAAAAGTGTAAGATAATTAAGTATTTCTTCAAGTAACAAGAATAAAGTCTACTTTAAAGTGAGACTTAATGCCTTGTAATTTAACAACTAAATTGCTGATCTGGTCCATATTACTTTACAAAGTGAAGCTTCAGAGCAAAGAGGAGCTCCTGCTTTAGTTAAGGCCCAGTTAAAAGGCTTTAGTAGTATAAAAATAAATGGGGGCAGTCTTTATCCATTATCATACTTACCCCATCAAGCCAATTATAGTGTGCTCAGGGGCAGATTGACTATTTTTCCTTTGAAATATAAGAAAATGATTGTTCTTGCTGAACACAGGATGAGAGTGTGAACTAAACACCAATCTTTGGGTTCTGGCTGTGAATGACAGCTCCATGGTGTTTGAATGGGAACCAAGAACTAGTTAAAAAAAGAGCAAGGCAAGAGGGAATGTGGTGGCAGAATAGGAGGCTTGTTTCATCCCATGAATACTACCAGATCACTGTTAAATCATCCTAAATACCTCCAGAAAGTGACCTGAACACTGACAGAACAAACTCCACAACTAAAGAGAGAGGAGGCCATATTGAAGAAGGTAGGAAGTGCAGAGATGTGGTTAGGGAGAGAGAAATGGATTATGTATCCTGTAGAGGGAGGGGAGCCATGGTCATGGAACAGGGCAAGAGAAAGAGGAGCCCACAGGGGAATGCAAAAGGAGAATGATTGGTGGTGCCTGGATGGCACAATTGGTTAAACAACTGACTCTTGGTTTTGGCTCAGGTCATGACCTCGGGGTTATGAAATCAAGCCCCACATGGGGTCCTTTCTCAGTGGGAAGCCTGTTTGAGATTCTCTCTCCCTCTGCCCCTCCTCCTGCTCTCTTTCTGTACAATAAGTAAGTAAATCTTTTTTAAAAAACTAAGAAGAACATTTCTCCAAAGCCATTAACAATGACAGCTTAATTTTGTAAGTTTTTGTAAACAGCAGAGTGTAAAGCTTCGAGGTTTAAAGGTCAGCAGTCTTGGCTGTGATAGAGACAGGAGTGCACTGTACTGCTCCTGGAGAGAAGGAAGGTAAACAACTTAGGAGTAGATAGTGAGGAAACAGTGATCTGAGCATGTCTGGGGCACACAGTGGGGAGATGATTTGCTCCTCTCAGAATATTTCCCTAAGAGGCAGTGTTATATAGATGTCCCTCTAGTAACAAAGGATCTGGCTGGTGCTCATTTTCCTTTCCCAGAAAACACACACACACACAATAACAACAACAACAACAACAAAAAACCAGCCACTAGTGGGAAGCAACACAGTGTCCACACTGGTTGACTAACATGGATACACTAAGCCCCACTCCCCTGCATTTTGGTGTGACTAATCCTCTCAGTCAAGCTTGTCTTAGTCCTAGTGTAGAAGCCCTCTTCTCCAGAATACCAAAATACACCCTACCTACACAGCTCTAGATTAGAGAGTTCTACAAGGCCTCAGGTCTGGTGGAGTTGGCATCAGGTCTCATTTCACAAGGAGACCAGACACACTTAGTTAAAACAACAACAACAACAACAACAACAAAAACACATTCTTGTCAAGGACCAAACACTGCCCACCACAAGCAAGGTGAACCTCTGCAGATGACTGGCCTAAAGGATACAGAAAACAGAACAAAACAGCTGAGCTTATGCAGCACATATCAGAGACACTCCCTGCAGTGCCAGGCCCTGGAAACTACATGACTTCTCCTTCATAAAGCTGTTAGCTTCAGGAACAGGAGACATAACTGGTTTTTCTAACACAAGGAGGAAGGTAAGGGCTTAGACAAAATGCCGGGACAGATGAATTCATCCCAGATGAAAGAACAAGAAAAATTAATGGCCAGCGATCTAAGTGACAGATGTAAGTAACATGAAGGATTTAAAACAACAATCATTAAGACATTCACTAGGCTTGAAAAAAGAATAAAAGACTTCAGTGAAATCTTTACTACAGGGATCAAAGAGTTAAAAAATAATCAATCACAAATGAAGACTGGTATAAAAGAGATTGGAAACAGGCTTGATGTAATGAATAGCAGGCTGGAAGAAGTAAAGGAATGATTTAGTGACCTTTGAAGACAAAATAATGGAAAATAATGCAGCAGAAAAAAAGAGAGAAAGAAGACTTAGGGAACTCAGTGATACCATCAAATGAAATAACATTCATATTATAGGAGCCCCAGAAGAAGAACAAAGAGAAAAGCAGCAGGAAATTTATTTAAGGAAATAATAGTAGAAAACTTCCCTAATCTGGGATAGGAAACAGACATCCAGATCCAGGAGGCAAAGGAACTCCTACCAAAATCAAGAGAAGCAGGCCAAAACCAAGATATAACTAAATTTGCAGAATATAGTGATAAGAAAAACAATCTTAAAGCAGCAAGACAAAATAAATGCTTATTTATAAAGGCTATTTCGAAATTTCTCAACAGAAACTTGGAAATCTAGAACAGAATGGCATGATATATTCAAAGTGCTGAATGGAAAAAATCTACAGCCAAAAATACTCTACATGGCTATCATTCAGAATACAAGGAGAGATAAAGAGATTCCCAGACCAAAAAAAAAAAAAAAAAAATTCTAAAGAAATTTATGACCGCTGAATCAGCCCTGCAAGAAATATTAAAGAGGACGCATTGAGTGCAAAGAACAACCAAAAGTCATAAAGACAAGAATGGATCAGAGAAAATCTCCAAAAACAATGACAAAACAAGTAATAAAATAACACTAAATACATATTTATCAATAATTGCTTTGACTATAAATGGAGTAAATGCTTTAATTAAAAGATATATGGCACAGAATGGATTAAAAAACCCAAGACCCATCCATATGTGGCCTAAGAGAGACTTATTTTACTTTATTATTTATATATATATATATATATATATATATATATATATATATATATATTTTTTTTTTTTTTTAAAGAGAGAGAGCACAATGGGGAGGGACAGAGGAAGAGATAATCTGAAGCAGACTCCCCACTCAGTGCTCAGCCTGACATGGGACTCTATCTCATGACCCTGAGATCATGACCTGAGCTGCAATCAGGAGTCACATAATGCATTGACCCATCCAGAAGCCCCTACCCATTTTGTAACTAAAGACACCTACAGATTGAAAGTGTGAAGATGATGAAATATTTATCACACAAATGGATATCAAAAGAAAATCCTAGTAGAAATGTCTGTATGGAAAAACTGGCCTTTGAAACAAATATATAACAAGAGATAAAGAAGGACATTGTATAATCATAAAGAAGACAATCTAATAGGAAGATCTAACAATTGAAAATATTTATGCAACCAAGATACAAGCACCCAAATACATAAAAAATTAATAACACACATAAAGGAACTAATCAATAGTAATACAGTAATCATAGGGAAATTAACACATCCCTTACATCAATGCAAGATCTTCTAAACTGAACATCAACAAGGAAACAATGGCTTTGAATGTCACACTGGACTAGATGGAGCTAACATATATATATATATATATATATATATATATATATATATATATATATATATATATAAATATATTCAGAACACCTCATCCTAAAGCAGCAGGATATACATTCTTTTCAAGTGTATGTGGGACATCTTTTGTTCACATATTAGGCCACAAATCAGGCCTCAGCAAGTACAAAAGATTGAGATCATACTATGCATCTATTCTGACCAGAATGCTATGAAACTAGAAGCCAACTATAAGAAAAAATCTGGAAAGGCCACAAATACCTGAAGGTTAAGTTATATATGCTACTAAACAATGAGTGGGTAAACCAGAAAATCAAAGAAAAAAATAAAACGTACATGGACACAAATGGAAATGAAACCACCATAGGACTACACAACCTTACTGTACACTCAAGAGGGCTAGGAAAAGAACAACAAAGGAGACTTAAAGTCAGCTGAAGCAAATAATAATAATAATAATAATAATAATAATAGTAGTAGTAGTAATAAATATTAGAGCAGAAAAAAGTGATTTGTAAACTAAAAAAATCAGTAAAACAGATCAATGAAACCAGGAACTAGTTCTTTGACAAAATCAATAAAGAATGATAAACCTATAGCCAGACTGATCAAAAAGAAAAGAGAAAGGATTCAAATGAGAGAGGAGAGATCATAACCAACACTACAGAAACATAAACAATCATAAGAGAATATGATGGAAAACTGTATACCAACAAGTTGGACAACCTAGAAGAAATGGACACATTTCTGGAAACATAGAAATTACAAAAACTAAAACAGGAAGAAATAGAAAACTTGAATATACTAATAATCAGTAAAGCAATTGAATCAATAATCAGAAAACTACCAAAGAATGAAAATGCAGGGCCATGGCTTCACAGGCAAATTCTACCAAACATTTAAAGAAGAGTTAATAGCTACTCTCAAAGTATTTCAAAAATTAGAAGAAGGAAAACTACCAAATTCATTCTATGAGGTCGGCATTAACCATGATACCAAAACTAAATAAAGACTCCACTAAAAAGAAAAGTAAGGTTGGAGGCATCACAATTGAAGACTTTAAGTTTTGTTATGAAAGCAGAGCTGTTCAAACCAGTATGGTAGTGGCACAAAAATAGACACATAAATCAATGGAACAGAATGGAAAACCCAGACATAAACCAGCAATTATATGGCCAATTAATCTTTGACAAAGCAAGAAAGAATATTCAATGGGAAAAAGACAGTTACTCCAACAAATTGTATTGAGAAAACTGGACAGCAGCATTCAAAAGAATGAAACAGGACCACCTTCTTACACCAAACACAAAAATAAATTCAAAATGGATGAAAGACCTAAATGTGAGACCTGAAACCATAAAAATTGTAGAAGATAAAACAGGAAGTAACCTCTTTGATATTAGCCATAGCAGCTTCTTTCTAGATATGTCTCCTGAAGCAAAGGAAACAGAAGGAAAAAATAAACTATTGGAACTTTTTCAAAATAAAACATTGTTGCATGGAAAGAAACAATCAACAAAACTGAAAGGCAAACTTTGAGATCAAAGAAGATATTTGCAAATGACATACCTGATTAAGAGTTTGTATCCAAAATATATAAAGATCATATAAAACACAACACCCCCAAAAATGAATAAACCAATTGAAATATGGGCAGAAGACATGAATAAACGTTTTTCCAAAGAAGACAACAGACACATGCAAAGGTACTCAACATCACTTATCATCAAGGAAATACAAATCAAAACTACAATGAGATATCACCTCACACCTGTCAAAATGACTGAAACAAAAACAAAAACAAAAACAAGAAACAACATGTGTTGGCAAGGATGTGGAGAAAGGGGAACTGTTTCACTGTTGGTAGGAATGCATCCTGGTGCAGCCACTGTGGAAAACATGATAGAGCTTCCTCAAAAAGTCATAAATAGAACCAACCTCTGATCCAGCAATTGCAGTACTAGATATTTACACAAAGAATACAAAAATACTAATTTAAAAGGAAACACATATTCCAGTGTTTATAGCAGCATTATCTACAAAAGCCAAATTACAGAAATAGCCTAAGAGTCCACCAACTGATGAATAGGTAAAGAAGATGTGGGGGAGGGGCTAATTAATTTAAAAGGATACACATATCCTAATGTTTATAGCAGCATTATCTACAATAGCCAAATTATAGAAAGAGCCTAAAAGTCCACCAACTAATGAATGGGTAAAGAAGATGTGGGGGAGGGGCAAGATGGCAGAAGAGTAGGGGTTATTAACTCAACTGGTCCCACAAACTTATCCCGATAACTTTCAAAACATCCAGGACACCTATAAATTCGACCTGGGATTTAAAGAGAGAACAGCGGAATGCTACAGATAGAAAAGTTTTTGCTTCTAACAAGGTAGGAAGGTGATAAATAAATAAATAAATAAATAAATAAATAAATAAATAAATAAAAAAAAAATAAAGTGGGGAGGAACACTGTGCGTATCAGGGCTAAAGTGGAGTGGTGAAAGCCTCCGGACAGAAAAGCCCAGCCCTGGAGAAGTGGGCTTTGCAGGGAAATTAGGCACAACTGCAAGAGGGGCAGGGAAGCCTCAAGATTCCTGGAGTCACTATAAGAGGAAGGCTGCTTGGGGGAAGAAAGCTCACCACAAACCGTGGTCTGATATAGGTAAAAGGCTGGAGCACCCCAGCCTTCAGGGCATTTGCAACAAGCCAGTTGGTTAGGTGGGCTGGCTCCAATTGGAGCCCTTTTTCTTCAGGAGTGACAGTCCCAGGGAGCACGGATCTTGCAGCATAGGGCCCCAGATCTCAGGGCACCCAAGTGGAGAAAGCCGGCATCCTCCATTCCCCCTGGGACAGGCAGAAGCAGGGAGAGCACAGGACAGAGGACTCTTCTGCAGCTGAGCACCCCCAAGCTGTGCAGATCAGGGCACCCACACCTGCCCCCAGGAGCATCTAGTCCAGTGTGGACTGGAAGACTGTGGTTAATTACTCATGGAGAACTGACTCCAGAGCTGGAAATCTGACCCTTGCCTTTGTTGTTTTTCCTCTTTGTTTCACTTGTGCCTGGGAGAGGTGGGGCCACCAGGGAACAAAGGCCTCACAAGGTAAAGAGCTCCCACTGAACCCAGCACCTCTCAGGGGGCGGGGCATCTCCACCCAGGCTCAGACACCTGATAATCAGCACAGCAGGCCCCTTTCCCAGAAGAACTGCTGGAAGAACTGGGGAAGAGCAAGTTCTTAACCAAACAACACTGGAAAGTTCCAGGACCAAGAGAAAATTGAGAGAAAATAGTACATAGAACTAGAGGGTCCCTTTTTTTTCTTTTCTTTTTTTTTTTTTCATTTTCCATTACAACTCATTTTTATATCTGACTAAAAATGTCCAATATTTTTTCTCTTTTCCCATCTTGACTACAGTATTTTACCCACTCTTCATTTTTAAGTTTTTTTCCTTTTTGACTTCCATATTTCCACAATTACATGTTTTAGATATATCTTTCATTTCTGGATTCCCTTTAACATGTTCCATTTAATTTTGAGAGATATACAAGATATGCTTTGTTTTATTTTGTGATTTTGTTTTCTCTGCCTCGTTTTGTTCTACAATGGCAGAAGTTAATAACTTCTAAAACATGACTAGCATGCACCCCGAAACAAGTGAGCACCTTGTTGGTTCACTCTGTGAGATTATATTCTCTCTTCCTTCCCATTCTGCCCCCCTCTTTTATCTTGTTTGTGTTTATGTGGTCAATGTTGGGGCTTTCTATAAGTATTGCTGATTTATATAAATTTGAGACTGGGCATCTTTTAACATACAGAATAAAATATACTCAGAACCAAGAGGATAACCATCTAGATTCCCTCAGAGAGACTATATTCTCTCTCCATTACCACTTCTTCACCACCACCATCCCGCAGCAACCCCCTTTTTCTTATTTATTCTCTTTACTTATTTTTTTCTTTTTCTTTTTTCTTCTCCTTTGGCATGTTTTACCTTTTATTTTTTAATACTTTGTTTTAAAATTTGTTTTTCACTTTAGTGGCTTCTTCTTCTTCTTCTTCTTCTTCTTCTTCTTCTTCTTCTTCTTCTTCTTCTCCTTCTTCTTCTTCTTCATTTTCTGGTCTCTGACCTTGTCAGAATCATCTAGGGTGGATTTTACTTAGGTCATGTTTGATATTTTTGACTCAGGTCCCTCATACAGCCACTATGCACTGGACAAAATGACTAGAAGGAAGAATTTGCCACAAAAGAAAGAACCACAAACAGTATTTCTGCCACAGAGTTATAGAATATGCATTTCAATTTGATCTTAGCCAATTCAGAAGCACAATTAAAAAGCTACTAGTGGCTCTGGAAAAAAAGCATAAAGGACTCTAGAGACCTCGTTACTGCAGAATTGAGATCTAATCTGGCTGAAATTAAAAATAAATTCAATGAAATGCAATCCAAACTGGATGTCCGAATTGCTAGGGTTAATGAGGTGGAAGAGAGAGTGAGTGATATAGAAGACAAGTTGATGATAAGGAATGAAGCTGAGGAAAAAAGAGAAAAATAAGAGACCATGAGGAAAGGCTTAGGAAAATAAATGATAGCTTGAGAAGGAATAATCTACATATAATTGGTGTTCCATAAAAGGCTGAGAGAGAGAGGGCCACAAAGTATATTTGAACAAATCATAGCTGAGAACTTCCCAATTTGGGGAGGGAAACTGGCATTCAGACCCAAGACATAGAGAGGACCCCCCGAAAAAAATCAATAAAATCCGTTCAGCACCTCAACATTTGATAGTGAAACTTGCAATTTCCAAAGATAAAGAGAAAATTCTTAAAGCAGTGAGAGACAAGATAGTCTTAACTTATATGGGGAGAAATATTAGATTAGCAGCAGACCTCTCCACAGAGACCTGGCAGGCCAAAAAGGGCTGGCATGATATATTCAGGATCCTAAATAAGAAGAACATGCAGCCAAGAGTGCTATATCCAGCAAGGCTGTCATTCGGAATAGAAGGAGAGATAAAGAGATTCCAAGATAGGCAAAAACTGAAAGAATATGTGAGCACCAAAATGGCTAAGCAAGAAATATTAAGGGGGACCCTGTAAAAGAAAGAGGAAGCCCAAAGAAATAATCCATTTGATCTTAGCCAATTCAGAAGCACAATTAAAATTAAAAAGCAAAATTAAAACAGGGCCTGAATAGGTATATGATGACACTAAATTCATATGTTTGAATAGTTACTTTGAACATGAATGGGCTAAATGATCCCATCAAAATATGAAGTGTATACAACTGGAAAAAAAAAGCAAGATGCATCTATATGCTGTCTACAAGAGACTCATTTTAGACCCAAGGACAACTCCAGCCTGAAAATGCACAGTGGAGAACCATTTACCATTCAAATGATCCTCAGGAGAAAGCTGGGGTAGCAATCTTCATATCAGATAAATTAAAGTTTATCCCAAAAACTGTAGTAAGAGATGAAGAGAAACACATATCATACTTAAAGAGGCTATCCAACAAGAAGACCTAACAATCATGAATATTTATGCTCCTAATGTGGGAGCTGCCAAGTATATCAATCAACTAATAACCAAAGTGAAGAGATACTTAGATAATGATACACTAATAGTAGGAGACTTCAACATGGCATGTTCTGCAAATGACAGATCTTCTAAGCACAACATCACAAAAGAAACAAGGGCTTTAAATGATATACTGCACCAGATGGATTTCACAGATATATACAGAACTTTCCATCCGAATGCAACAGAATACACATTCTTCTCAAGTGCACATGGAACTTTCTCCAGAATAGACCATACACTGGGTCACAAATCAGGTATTAAATGATACCAAAAGATTGGGATTATCCCCTGCATATTTTCATACCACAATGCTTTGAAACTAGAACTCAATCATAAGAAGAAATTTGGAAGGAATTCAAGCACATGGAGGTTAAAGAGCACCTACTAAAAGATGAATACGTCAACGAGGAAATTAGAAAAGAATGAAAAAGATTCATGGAAACTAATGAAAATGAAGATACAACCGTTCATATCTTTGGGATACAGCAAAAGTGGTTCTAAGAGGGAAATACATCACAATAAAAACCTCCCTCAGAAAATTGGAAAAAACCTCAAATATACAAGCTAACCTTGCACCTGGAGAAAGAACAGAAAATTAAACCTACACTAGGCAGAAGAACAGAGATAATAAAGATTTGAACAGAACTCAATTAAATAGAGACCAGAAGAACTGTAGAATAGATCAAGAAACACAGGAGCTGGTTCTTTGAAAGAATTAATAAAATAGATAAACCACTATCCAGACTCATTAAAAAGAAAAATGACTCAAATTAATAAAAACATGAATGAAAGAGGAGAGATCACAACCAATACCAAGGAAAACAAATGATTTTAAAAACATATTATGAGCTGCTATATGCCAACAAATTAGGCAATCTAGAAGAAATGGATGCATTTCTGGAAAACCACAATTTACCAAAACTGGAAGAGGAAGAAATAGAAAAACTGAACCAATAACCAGTGAGGAAATTGAAGCAGTCATCAAAAACCTCCCAAGAAACAAAAGCCCAGGACCAGATGACTTCTCAGGGGAATTTTAACAAACGTTTAAAGAAGAAATAATACCTATTCTACTAAAGCTGTTCCTAAGGATAGAAAGCGACAGAATACTTCCAAATCATTTTATGAGGCCAGCATTACCTTGATTCCAAAAGTAAACAAAGACCCCACCAAAAAGGAGAATTATAGACCAATAAATATCCCTGATGAATATGGATACAAAAATTCTCGCCAGTATATTAACGACTAGGATCCAACAGTACATTAAGAGGATTAATCACCATGACCAAGTGGGATTTATTCCCGGAATGCAAGGCTGGTTCAACACTCATAAAATAATCAATGTGATTTTTCACATCAACAAGAAAAAAACAAGAACCATAGGATCCTCTCAATAGATGCAGAGAAAGCATTTGACAAAATACAGCATCTATTCCTGATCAAAACTCTTCAGAGTGTAGGGATATAGGGAACATTCCTCAGCATCTTAAAAGCTATCTACGAAAAGCCCACAGCAAGTATCATTCTCAATGGGGAAAAACTGAGAGCCTTTCCCCTAAAATCAGGAACACAACAGGGATGTCTACTCTTACCACTGTTATTCAACGTAGAAGTCCTAGCCCCAGCAATCAAACAACAAAAAGAAATAAAAGGCATTCAAATTGGCAAAGAAGAAGTCAAACTCTCCCTCTTTACAGATGACATGAAACTGTACATATAAAACCCAAAAACTTCCTCCCAAGATTTCTAGAACTCATACAGCAATTCAGCAATGTGGCAGGATACAAAATCAATGCCCAGAAATCAGTGGCATTTCTATACACTAAAAATGAGAATGAAGAAAGAGAAATTAAGGAATGAAACCCATTTACAATTACACCCAAAACCATAAGATACCTAGAAATAAACCTAACCAAAGAGATAAAGGATCCATACTCTTAAAACTATAGAACACTTCTAAAAGAAATTGAGGAAGACACAAAGAGATGGAAAAATATTACATGCTCATGGATTGGAAGAATTAATATTGTGAAAATGTCAATGTTACCCAGGGCAACTTACACATTCAATGCAATTCCTATCAAAATACCATGGACTTTTTTCAGAGAGTTGGAATAAATAATCTTAAGATTTGTATGGAAGCAGAAAGGAATCCAAATAGCCAGAGGAATATTGAAAACGAAAATCAAAGCCAGGGGCATATCAATGCCGGATTTCAAACTGTATTATGAAACTGTGATCATCAAGACTGTGTGGTACTGGCACAAAAAAAAAAAAAACATAGACCAATGCAACAGAATAGAGATACCAGAAATGGGCCCTCAAATCTATGGTCATTTGATCTTCGACAAAACAGGAAAGAATATCCACTGGAAAAAGGACAGTCTCTTCAATAGGTGGTGCTTTGAATATTGGACAGCCACGTTCAGAAGAATGAAACTAGAGCATTCTCTTATACCACACAAAATGATACACTCAAAATGGGTGAAAGATCTAAATGTGATACAAGAATCAATCAAAATCCTAGAGGAGAACACAGGCAACACCCTTTTTGAGCTTGGCCACAGCAACTTCTTGCAAGATACATCTATGAAGACAAAGGAAACAAAAGCAAAAATGAACTATTGGGACTTAATCAGGATAAAAAAGACTCTGCATGGCAAAAGAAACAGTCGACAAAAATAAAAGACAACCTACAGAATGGGAGAAGATATTTGCAAGTGACATATCAGATAAAGGGCTATATCCAAGATCTATAAAGACCTTATTAAACTCAACAGCAAAGAAACAGACAATCCAATCATGAAATGGGAAAAAGACATGAACAGAAATCTCACAGAGGAAGACATAGACATGGCCAACAAGCACATGAGAAAATGCTCTGCATCACTTGCCATCAGGGAAATACAAATCAAAACCACAATGAGATACCACCTCATACCAGTGAGAATGGGGAAAATTAACAAGACAGGAAACCACAAATGTTGGAGAGGATGTGGAGAAAGGGGAACCCTCTTGCACTGTTGGTGGGAATGTGAACTGGTTCAGCCACTCTGGAAAACTGTGGAGGTTCCCCAAAGGGTTAAAATAGAGCTACCCTATGACCGAGCAACTGCATTACTGGGTTTTTACCCCAAAGATACAGATGCAGTTAAATCACTGGACACCAGCACCCCAATGTTTATAGCAGCAATGTCCACAATATCCAAACTTTGGAAGGAGCATCGATGTCCTTCAAAAGATGAATCAATAAAGATTATGTGTATATACATACAATGGAATATTACTCAGTCATCAGTAAGGACAAATACCCACCATTTGCTTGAACGTGGATAGAACTGGAGGGTATTATGCTGAATGAAGTAAGTCAAGCAGAGAAGGACAATCATCATATGGTTTCACTCATACAGGGAAAATACGAAATAATGAAAGGGATTATGAGAGAAAGGAGGTAAAATGAATGGGAGGAATTAGAGATGGAGACAAACCATTAGAAACTCCTATCTCTGGGAAACAAACAAATGGTAGTGGAAGAGGAGGCAGGCAGAGGGATGGGGTAACTGGGTGATGGGAACTGAGGAGGGCACTTGTTGGGAAGAGCACTGGGTGTTATAATACATATTGGCAAATCAAATTTCAAAAAATATATAAAAATAAAATAAAAATTTAAAAGGAGTAAAAAGAAAAAAATAAAGATGTGGTATATATACACAATGGCCTATTACTCAGCCACAAAAAGAAAGAGTGAAATATCACCATTTGCAATGACTTAGATGGAAATATAGTGGATTATGCTAACCAAAATAAGACAGTCACAAAAAGACAAATACCATACGATTTCACTCATTTGTGGAATTTAAGAAACAAAACAAATGAGCAAAGTGAGGTAGGGAGAGAGATGCAAAGCAAGAAACACTCTTAATTATACTTTACCTCTCTGATGGTTACCAGAGGTTGAGGGGATGGGTAAATAGGTTTTGTGGATTAAGGAATGCAGTTGTGATGAGTACAGGGTAATGTAATGTTGAATAACTATATTGCACTTAAAATTAATATTATATTGTATGTAAATGAACTGGAATTTAAATAACAAAAATAAATGGAAGTTTGCTTTAGGAGAAACTAAACAATGACATCTGAAAAATATTTAGAGGGTTATAAAATTTTTAAATGCCATCTTAAAACAAAACAAGGTACTATAAAAGGTGAATCAGCATTGTTCAATAGTGTTGAGAATAAGAATAAAGTCTTTGTTCTGCTCTTGTAACTGATACAGGTAACTGATATCGATATCCATGATTTAGCAAATTAATTTTATACTGTAGATGATGAGAAGAATTTAGAAATTAAATAGGCTATTAAATATGAAATACATATAACCTCTTGGTGTTCTTTTGAAAATTCTATTTTAGTTTTTGTTTCTAATATAATAAACTCATAATGGCATAAAACAGGTACATTCATTCTCATTGGAATCTCTGTTTGAAATTCCTTTTGAATTGAGATTTTATCTCAAACTGGAAACCTCAAGGAAGTAGATGTTTGAGAGTTAGGAAATCACATTTGGGTTTTCTCTTGCCTCATGATCCATCAAGTTTCATTCAATCTTATTTTGCTTTATATATGCCTCTTCTAAAGAACGTTTTGCATTGCATTTTAAGTAAGGAATTATATTCCAAATAAAGATATTTATTGAGCACTTAGTATTTTCAGTCACTGTGCTAGAAAGCTCATAGGGAATATCTTGTTTATGATTTACTGTATTCATTCCACTTTTATGAGATTGTTAGGTAACATTATTATACCCATTTTAAGATTTTATTTATGTACTTATTTGAGAGAAGACAGAGCATGAGTGGGAGGACAGGGGCAGAGAGAGAGGGAGAAGAAGACTCCCCACTGAGCAGAAAGCCTGACATGGGCCTTGATCCCAGGACCCCGAGATCCTGGCCAGAGCCGAAGGCAGCTACTTACCAACTAAGATACTCAGATGCCCCATATCCATTATATAAATGAAGTAAATGAGAATGAAACAAAATGTCCTAGGAGACTCTCAAGTTAAATTATTTTCCCATGACTTCTGAATGTGGAGCCAGGATTTGAGTTGGCGTTTGTTTGTTTGTTTGTTTGTTTTCTGGTCCTGTGATTGTGTTTTCCTAGCTACTCTAAAATTTTAATACATTGTATGACATTTTATAAGCAGAATGAAGGTATTTCAACTCTTTTAATACCCAAGATCAAGCTGGTTTCTAAGATAATTGACCAGCTCCATAGAGCTTTTACCTGTCCCAGGCTCTATTAAATATATTAATATTTATTTTTTTGTACATTCACAATAAAATAGGCCAAATGATTCTATTAGTCTCCGAGAAGTTACTACAATGTTCCAGGGAAATCTACCTAGATTCTACACAAACTGTATACATTTATTTACTTTATTTAATTTTTAAAATAATACTTGGTGAATTTGGAAGGATTATTTTTTGTATTTTATTATTAGTCCTGCTGTTGTATGGTTTTTTAATCAATCAATCAATTTATTTATTTATTTATTTATTTATTTATTTATTTATTTATTTATTTTTAAAGATTTTATTTATTTATTCATGAGAGACATGGAGAGAGCAAGAGAGGCAGACACAGGCAGAGGGAGAAGTAGGCTCCATGCAGGGAGCCTGACAGGAACTCAATCCCGGGTCTCCAAGATCACACACTGAGCTGCAGCGGCACTAAAATGCTGTGCCACCCAGGCTGCCCTGTTGTATGGTTTTAAAGTGTAAATCAAAGATTCTATACCAAAATAGGTGGTCCTACGCTGAATTGAATATCTTCTGGAATATGCTTAGATACTCAGGCCAAATATGTACCCTCTGCTTTGCAATTAAATTCTATGTTTTTACCTAAATTGACTTATGTCTTAGTATAATTTATGCTTTTTATGCTTTTCTGGGATGCCTTTCTGGCATGCATACATTTTTGCCAAACACTCTTACCTAGCTGATCTCTTTTAAGAAGTTAGTGTGTGAAAAGACTATTATATTTCCTAACTAAAAAGATGGGCAATAGAACTAGTAAATATTTAGGAGTGAAGAAATCTTTGGCTTTTCTCAATTATATATTTTTACTTCATTAACACCTTGATTAGAAAGGTATGATATTTACATAATTTTCAGAAAACACTGTAACACCACACATTCTTCAGCTTGTACTCATTAAACACAAAACATTAAAAGGAATAATGTTTTAATTCTGAAACTAAAAATGAATCTTCTCTAACTTCTTAGCAATAATTGGTAATATTTTTAAAAATTATTGTCATACAACATATTACCTTTCTATTGATTCTGAGTGATAAAAAATGAAATAATGAAAATATATCTAGAATGACATTTTTCATTTATATATCTTCAGTTTGGTGAAATTGCAATTTAGACTATATTCATTTTACTCAAAGAAAAGTGATCTACAAAGTCATCTGGTTTCAAGTGGCATATTTACAATGTCAAGCAATCAAATATTTTGAGATTACTTCCTTGAAAAGAGAACCTGATCATAACTGTGAGAACACTGGTCTCCAGGATAAGGAGAGAAAAGAACTTTCCATACAGATCAATATCTAATTTACTTAGATATTAGGCAACTCTCAGGTTTCACTTATTTTATCTGAAGAAGATGAGAGGAATAGTTATTATGTAGAATTTTAAAAAGAACATATATTAAAGCCATTTAATCTATTTTTTCAAAAGTATAAGCATAAAAAACTGGAAAACTATATGGAAATTATGTAGTACTTGCTTTTCTGGTATAGTAATTGGATTTCACTTGGAATTATCACTAATAAAAAAAAAAGAAAGAATTACTGCTAATAAATGTTTACCACTAATAACCATTAAACACATTTGCCAATAATTGTAATAAATATATAAAAAATTATATATTTTAATTATATTTCCATAATAGTTTGCTGTTTTAACTGACTTTATTTTTAAATTTTTTTTTTAATTTATTTATGATAGTCACAGAGAGAGAGAGAGAGGCAGAGACACAGGCAGAGGGAGAAGCAGGCTCCATGCACCGGGAGCCCGACGTGGGATTCGATCCCGGGTCTCCAGGATCGCGCCCTGGGCCAAAGGCAGGCGCCAAACCGCTGCGCCACCCAGGGATCCCCACTGACTTTATTTTTAGAACAATTTTAGGTTGGACAAGTTAATGGAAAGTACGGGAGTGTTCCCGAATGGCTCCTGCTCCCAATATCTTTCACTTTTAATCCATGCCACAGAGGTGGTACATTTGTTTCAGTTGTTGAACCCAATTTGACACATTATCATTACCCCAGTCTATAGTTCACATTAGGTTTCTATGAGTTTTGGCAATTGTGTAATGATCTGTATCCATCATTAGAGTCTCATACAGAGTAGTCTCATTACTTAAAAATTTTTCTCTGCTCTGTGTATTTACTCGTCCTTCTCTATTTACTATAGGTAGTCACAGATTGTTTTTTACTGTTGCCATAATTTTGTCTTTTTCCAGAATGTCATATAGTTGGAAACATACAGTATGTAGTCTTTCAGATTGACTTGTTTCACTTAATAATACACATTTTAAGATTTCTCTAGATCTTTGCACGGCTTCATAACTCATTTAGTTACAACATTGAATAAATTCTACTGTATGAAAAAAATTTAAAAAAAAACATTCTACAGTATGGATGAAACACAGTTTATATACCCATACACTGACTGAAAGATATCTTGGTTACTTTCCAGTTTTGACAATTATGGATGAAGCTAATATAAACACTGGTATGCAGGGTTGTTTGTTTGTTTGTTTGTTTGTAACATAAATTTTCAAGTTCTTTCAGTAAATACCATGGAGATGGCTGGGAGGTATGGAAAGAGTTTATTTTGTGACTGCTATACCACCTTCTGAAGTGGCTGAATCATTTTGTATTCCTATCAGAATTAATAATAGCTCCCATTGTTTCATATCCTCATCAGCATTTGGCGTTGTCAAATTTTCACCATTCTAATAAGTGTGTAAGTGGTATCAGATTGTTTCATTCTGAAATTTCCTAAGGGTATATGATGTTGATCTTTTTTCATATGCTTATTCCTATCCATATATCTGTCATCCTTATGAAATGTTTGTTCAGATCTTTGCTTATTTTTAAATCAGATTGTTCATCTTTTATTACAAAGTTTTAAGATTTATTTATGTATTTTGCATAATGGTCCTGTATCTGATATGTCTTTTCCAAGTATTTTTTCTCGGTCTCACTTCTCATTGTCTTGGCATTTTCTTTTACAGAGCAAAAGTTTTTTATTTTAATGAAGTAGAGTATATTAATTATTTCTTTCATGAATTGTGCTTTTAGTATTGTATCTAAAAATTCATCACCAAACATGAAGCTACCTAGAATTTCTCCTTAGCTTCTAGGAATTTGTAGTTTTTTATATTATGTTTTTTGTATACATTTCGAGTAATTTTTTGTTAAGGGTATAATCTCTAGATTCATGTTTTTGCATGTGGATATCCAGTTGCTCTACTACCATTCACTAAAAAAGATTATTCTTTCTCTATTGTATTGACATTGCTCCTTTTATAAAGTGCAGTTGACAATGTCTGAGTAAGTGTATTCCCGAGCCCTCTATTCTGTTTCATTGATTTATTTTTCTGTGTTCTTATCAATACCATATTATCATGATTACTTAGCTCTAGAATAAGTCTTAAAGTTTAACAGTGTGGGCAGCCTGGGTGGCTCAGCGGTTTAGCAGTTTAGCGCCGCCTTCAGCCCAGGGCCTGATACTGGAAACCCGGGATCGAGTCCTACGTCAGGCTCCCTGCATGGAGCCTGCTTCTCCCTCTGCCTGTGTCTCTGCTGCTCTCTCTCTCTCTCTCTCTCTCTCTCTGTATCTCTCATTAATAAATAAATAAAATCTTTAAAAAAAAGTTTAATAGTGTAAGTTTTCTAACTTTGTTCTCCTTCAATATTGTGTTGACTATTCTGTCTTTTGCATTTTCATATAAACTTTAGAGTAAGATCATCTGTATTTACAAAAGAACTTGCTAGGTTTCATTGAGATTGCTATAAATCTGTAGATTGAGTAGAAATGAACTAACATCTTGACAATATTAATCCTTTATATTCATTAACATGGGATTCTCCATTTAGTTTATTTAATTCTTTATTTCATCAGGGTTTTGTAGTTTTCCTACTATAGATCTTATATATTAGATTTATAATTAAACATGTTTTCCTTTGGGTGCTAATGTAAATGGTAATGTGTTTTCAATTTTAAATTCCACCATTCATTGCTAGTATATAGAAAGTATAGACTTTTGTATATTAACTGTGTATCCCTCAACCTTGATATAATAATTTCTTAGTTCCAATAGGTATTTTGTTGAATTTTTGATATTTTCTATAGACAATCATGACATCTGTAAATTAGCTGTTCTCTTCTTTCCCACTCTGTATAAATTTTATTTCCTTTTCATGTCTTGCATTAGCTTGGGTTTCCATTACAAATTTTGAAAAAAGAATAGTGAGAGGGGACATCTCTATCTTATTTCTCATCTTAGTGGGAAAGATTTTATTTTATAATCATTAGTATGTTAGCTGCTGATATTTTATAGATGTTCTTTATCAAGTTGAGGAAATTCCTCTCTATTCCTACTATGCTGAAAGTTTTTGTTATGAATGTTTTTTTTTTTTTCCTGCAGGTATTGAAATGACAGTGTATCTTTTTTTCTTTAGCCTGTGGATGTAATTGATTCTATTACTTGATTTTGAAACCTGAAATAAATCCCATTGGTTGTGATATGTCATTCTTTTTATATACTGTTAGTTTTGATTTGTTAATACTTTCTTGAGAACTTTTGAGTCTATGTTAATGAAAGATATCAGTCCATAGTTTTCTTTCCTTGTAATGTCTGCTTTTAGTATTAAAGTAATACTAGAATAATTTAGGAATTATTCCCTCTTCTATCTTCTGGAAGATATTATAGAGTATTGATATTATTTCTTTCTCAAATGTATCATAGAATTCAACAGAGAACTATTTTGGGCCTATTGTTTTGTGCTTTGGAAGATTAATTATAGATTCTATTTCTTTAATTCATATATGCCTCTTAAGATTGTGTATTTCTTTTTGTGAGTTGCTACAGACTATGTCTTCCAAGAAATTAGTCCATTTCATCCAGCTTCACATTTGTGGACATTAATTGTTCAAAGTATTCCAGTATTTTGCTTTAAATACCTATAAGATCTGTAGTGATATTCCCTTTTTCATTCTTGATATTAGTACTTTATGCCATCTCTCTTTTTTTCTTAGTTGCTTGGCTAGAGACTTATCAATCTTTAAAAAGAAAAAAGAACAACTTTGGTTTTGTTGATTTTCTCTATTGATTTCTTGTTTTCAATTTTATTGACTACTGCTCTATTTTTTATTATTTCTTCTTATATCACTTTACATTTAATTTGTTAATTTTTTTCTAGTTTTCTAAGGTGGAACCTCATTGATTTTAAACCTCTTCTCCAATTATGCATTAAATACTATAAATTTCCCTCTAAGTAATGTTTTCTTTCATATTACAAATTTTATATATAACTTTTGTCTTCATTTTCATGCAGTTCAAATATTTTAAAATTTCTCTCTATTTAGATTTATTCTTTGACACAAGTGTTATTTTGTGTGTTGTTTTCATCTCCACCTATTTTTGGATCTTTTACACATTTTACTGTGCTTAATTCCTAACTTAATTCCATTGTGGTCTGAGAGTATACATTGTATGCTTTCTATTCTTTTAAATTTATTAAGGTGCATTTTATGACCCTGAATAAGGTCTATCTTGGTGAACATTCCATGTAAGCTTGAGAAGAATGTGTATTCTGATGTTGTTATATTAAGCAGTCTAGAAATGTCAATTAGATCCAATTAGTTGATGGTCCTGTTGATTTAACTAGATTCTATTGATTTTCTGCTTGTAATATCTGTCCATTACTAATAGAATGATGTTAATATCTACAGCTATAGTAGTAGATTTATCTACTTTTCCTTGCATTTCTATTCATTTCATATTTGTGTGTTTATTTTGTCTTCCATATTTGATTAGGTGCAAATATATTAAGGATTGTTATATCTTTTTAGAAAATTGACCCCTTTATTATTATCCATTATCCAGAAAATCTGAAGGTTTTCTTTGCTTTTAATTCTGCTATTTCTTACATTAATATAGCTTCTCCTGATTTACCTTGATTGTGTTACTGTGGTTTATCTCTCCCCATCTCTTTAATCTATAGACATCTTGATGCATAAAATTTCTTCTTGACAACATATAATTAAGTTTTTTTATTGATCTACTGTAACAATTCCTGTCTCAGTTTGTGTATTTAGACTATTAACATTTCAAGTGATTATTAATCATATTTACTTTTAAAAACCTGAAGATGAGGGAATTCAGCTCGTGGACAGGGGCTTCCACTCATGCCTGAGAATTCTAGCCCACTCTTCTTGACATCCTGCCATATGTACTTAAGACTTTCTAGCCACCCACTGTAATTGTGCGAGCCATTCCTTGCACTAAATCTCTTACTGTATATATATTTTAAAAATAATGTATAAAACCTTTTTAAATTTAGATCATTAATATGCAGAGATAAAGGTGTGAAACAAATTTCATATATATTTTTTAAAAATAAATAAAATGTTATTTACTAGATATCTACATCTTGATAAGTTCCTTACTGAAATTCCAATCTTTCTGGAATGCTTTGATATGAAATACCTACATCTTAAAAAATACGACAAACAAAACATGTTATAAAGGCAACCATGGTAGATTCACAAATGAAGTTTTCTCTTATCCCACAGAGCTACTATTATTGGTAAAGAAAAAAATACTCAGAATCCTCTTATGGTATTAAAATGAATTAATTTCTTTTTTACAAAGATAAGATTAAAAGTGAAGAATAGGCTCCTACTCTCCCTGAAATCAAAGCCAATGCAAAGGCTTAGAAGGACAACAGGTGAATGGCACACTTATAAGTGTTGAAAGAACACCTTGAACACATAAACCATGGAAATTCCACTGAAACACTTTGACATGGGTAGACTTGAATCTCAGAAGTGCATCCAGTGGAGGAGCAATCTGCCTTTATCAAGTTCCCATTGGTTTTGGACCTGGCCATGACAAAATACCCATTTTTTTAAAAATACAAATTATGTTTTTTATTAGATGAAAGAAAATAATCAAGATAATTACCCTAAGTTTCCAATGAATGTCAAGACCAGCAAATCAGACAGATCAGTTTAAAAAAGCTTGATGAGGGATCCCTGGGTGGCGCAGCGGTTTGGCTCCTGCCTTTGGCCCAGGGCGCGATCCTGGAGACCCGGGGTCGAATCCCACATCGGGCTTCCGGTGCATGGAGCCTGCTTCTCCCTCTGCCTGTGTCTCTGCGCCTCTCTCTCTCTCTCTCTGTGACTATCATAAATAAATAAAAATTTTAAAAAATTAAAAAAAAAAAGCTTGATGACTGTGACACTAAGTGACACTCTGTTCAGACCTAATGGAGAGAGATCATCATCTATCTTCCAATTGGATCATGACCACAAAGCTAAGCATTTCCCAAACCACCATGAAACAAACATCAAACTAACATTCCAAATCTGCCTTCATATTTCTTCAGTGGTGTCATTCTTAAAATGTCAGTTCATATCAAATTGGAAGTGAAACAAATATTACAATGCCATAGGAAAATCTTCATACCAACATATTTATATCATTCTGTAGAGTTCCATAAATTCATATAAATAAAATTTATATTTTGATATAGACATACTGTGTGTATAACGTTGTATTTTGGGGGGAGCACCTGGGTGGCTCAGTGGTTAAGCATCTGCCTTTGGCTCAAGTTGTGATCCCAGGGTCCCAGGATCTTGTCCCACATCAGGCTCTCCTGTAGGGAGCCCACTTCTCCCTCTGCCTATGTCTCTGCCTCTCTCTGTGTGTTTCTCATGAATAAATAAAAAATATTTTAAAAAATTGCATTTTTTTCTAAATGGTTATGATACATACTGAAAATTAGTTTCATAATTATCTTTTCAGTTTCTGTAATTCTAAATAAAGGGTTTTACAGTGTTTTAACATTTCTCCACATGCAAAAAAAGGTCATTAAATTTTACCTAATCTTGTGTCCTACTCTTTGTTATTGGTCTTGTATGAATATTTTACCATGAAATTTAATATGTAAATTTGATTACATAACAAACAAATATTTTCAGAATATTTTATTTGCATGAGAAAATATTTCTGATATATAAAATTATTTAAACAAAATGTAAATGGCTCATAAGTAAAAAAAAATAATTCATCAATTGCCAGAGATCTATAAGAATAATGAGATAATGTGAAAACTGACAAAGAAACCTATGAAAATATATTAACTCTCACTAATAATCATGTAATTACAAATAAAAATAAACTAAGTGAATATAGTTTTTAACATATTATACAAAGAAAAATTTTAAAAATGAATCACTTCTGTGTGTACTAAAATGTGGGGAAAGGGCAGCTTTATGATAGTGTACAAATAAAAAAACAACTGCCTTCTGACCATGTAGCTTCAAAATGAGTATCTGAACTTAAAATGTACATATTTCTTTACAGATATTGTATTTCTAGAAATTCAGCTTAAGGAGATAATTGGACGGTACCTGAAAATGCATTTATAAGAAAATATTATTATAGGATTAGTGGAAATAGAAAAAAGATAAAAAGCAAATAATAAAATACATCATAAAAATATATTCCTTAAAGATTATGAAACCTAAAAGGACATTATGTTTATTACCATGTGATAATGCTCCTAATCTTTTTTTTTAATAAAAGGCAGGTTATATAACCACCTGTATAATCAATATATGTAATCAATACAAACAAGGCTACATCCGATTTCTTCTGTTATGCTACATAATATTTTACTGAATTTGAAATTTGTATGTACATATTTTTGATGGTTCAACTTTTATAAGGCATTTTTCCCAGTGAATGAAGTTCTCATTCAAGGATCCCAGCCTGTGTTGGAGGGTTGCTTCATAGTAGGCAGTCATTCTCCAAACAATTCAAAACAAGCACATACCTGAGGGGCTCCTTATTTATGAAAAACAAAACAAAACACACCTTATAAATTAAAAATGCCTGTGTTGAAAACCCAGTCAGTACTTGCAAATCTGAGCCAAAGGTAAAGTCACTTTGATAGGTGGGCTAAATCGCAGGCATGATTTGCAAGGCAGCCACATTGCAAGTGGCCGTTTTGTGGGGAGACTTCCATGAAGATCAACAGCGGATTTATGTACTTGATGATGGTAATTGTTTCTCAAAGCAATGATGATGGGCTAGAGAATTTGTTCATGGTGTTATACTTGAATGTTTTAAATTATTCTTTGTATTTCAGTTTTTTTTGAATTTCATTTAACACATATTTTGAATCAATACATTAAAAGGATTTTCATTGTAACCTTTTATGAAATAGACGTTTAATATAAAGCTTGAAAACACAGAAAAAAAAGTCATATTTAATGAGGTTTATAAGCCAAAAAGTTCACAAGATTGATACTTTTCAATGTATGAAATGTGCATAAGATGTAAAAAAAAAACCTCCTGGACTAATAAAGGACATCATTCACATCTTAAAATAACCAGTGAAATATTCCAAAGAAAAATTTGCAGTAAGACATATTAACTTTAGAGTATGTCCTATATGGAGTTCAAAGAGCTGTGAGAGCATCTCTAGACAGATCTATTCCTTTTATCTAAAAATATTGTGTTTAACTTAAATGCTAATCCATCTATATTCTTGGGATTCAGTATTCTTTTAAAATACCGATGTGAATGAGAAATACCCATAGATATTTAAACATTAAAATTATTAACAACAATAAGTTGCTTATTAACAACTATATCATACATTTGATAAAATAGGTAACATCTAATTTGTTTCTCCTCGTGTTTATAAAAACTTCTGTTAGTAAGTATTAATTTAAGGTATTGTTGCTTGTGCCCTTCCATGAACCTATTAAATTCTTGCTTGTAAGTAGAAATGGGAATAGATTGTTTTAAATACGATCATTGAGTTGCAACATTTGGAATTCAAACTGTCATTCTCCTAAAATATCATTTCACATGTGTCATTTACAAAATTCATGTTCTTATCTCAAAAAAGCATTATCCATAGATTTAAATTTTATATTGCTTTCTATGGGACTTTGAAACTACATTTATCTGTACCCTCTTCAATTCCTCTTTCTAAATTAGCATATTTCACTTCTTAGACACCTTTAAAAAAACTATGTTGTTGAAAACCATATTGTCTTAACTCTCAAACTTCACTGAAAGATTTTTACTGTGTGTCTTTCCGCATCATCCATTGTATACTTAATCCCAATAATTATGGTTTTTTGGCCTAACTTACTTGTGAATGTGATCAATAAATTATCTGTTATTTTTTTCTTAACAATTCTACATTATCTGATATCTTTGGCTTCATTTATCAAAATCTCTCTCTGTATGGTTTTGGTATGTTTTCAGACAGTAAAATAGAGTGGGTTTCAGCTGTTTCTAGAGCCACTCATCTCATACAAAATATTAAAGTTTAGATACTTAACTTGAATTCACAGTCTCTTAAAATATCTAGGAAATGGAAATGAAAATATTTCTCACATGAGGTTTCTTTTATGATTAAACAAAATGTATGAACATTCTTTGGACAGGGAAAAACGCTGAGTGAATGTTTTCTATACTATCACCCATGTTGCTTTTCATCATATCAGTGTAGTTAACTCTTTAGCTCCTGGATGACTTCTTTCCTTCCTAATATTTCTATTTTAAAGCAGTCTTATAAGGTTTATTCACTGGCCTCTTTACTTTTTTATGGGCTTTCTCACTTTGCAAGTTCAAATATTAACAGCTGTAATAGCAAGTATACTTCTATCTTTGGTTTGTCATTGACATTTAGTATCTAAACATTTCTCTTATTTTTTTATTTTTTTCTCTTTTTCTTTAAAGATTGTATTTATTTATTTGAGAGAGAGAAAGAGTGTGAGAGAATGCATAAGCGTGGTTGGGAAGGGCAGAGGGAGAGGGAGAAGCAGACTCTTGACTGACAGGGATTCCCCACATGGGCCTCCAAATCAGTACCTTGAGATCATGCCTTGAGTGGAAGGCAGGGCTTTAGTCAATTGAGCTACGCAGGTGCCCTTGTACCTAAAAATTTCTATTGTCTTCACAACATTTACACTTTAGAAAAACTAAATTTTCTTCAAAAAGATTCTCTGGCTTAGATTTACACAACTGCTAAAAGTCCTTTGGAAATGTTAGCCTAATGTAATGGAATTTGGGAATAACTTGCCTAATTGTAATGTCAATTGTTATAATTGTATATTGCATATACACAATTGTATATAATATACACATTTGTATATGCAATATATACAAATAATATATGTTGTATACAACTGTATATATAATATATATAAATGAGCATTTAAAATATATATATATACATACATTCAATGGAAAGCTGGAAATAAGTAGGTAAATTCAGTGCTGTGATGATTTACTGATTTGTGAAAAAATATTTTAGAGAATTTTAGTCACCTAAAGGGAGGAAATGAATACCTAAACTATAATCATGTAACTAACTACAAAATGATTGTACATTTTCAGATTTAGAATAGAGTAAGTTAATATAATTTAAGGAATTATAGAGCATACCTAATCATTGATCTCATTTCTAATTACTATGTTAGATTAAGAACAATATCATACTATTTAAATAAAAATAAATAATGATGTGTGAAGACAGGGGGTATCAATGAATATAAACTTTCACTTTAATTGATTACTTAATATTAATGGGCATATGCCTCTTTAAAAGATAGAGCTCAAAGGTTAACTCCATAATGTGTAATTTTCTTTAGACAAACCTTGACCTGAGATTGCAAAAAGAACATGTACATTGAAAAAAAAAAAACAGGAAAAATACATACTACTTGAATTACATTAAATTTTTAAACTAAGAAAATAAAATATTTTCAGAACAACTTTTCTAATACACTTGTTATACTGCAGAGAGTACTTCTTCAAAACTCTTGAATGTATTAAATAAAATAGTATATGTCAAAATACTTTGAAACCCACAGTACAATGTAAATTATTTTTGAATGCAGTAATGATGCCTTAAGACCACTGATACATGAGAAATGACAAAAAATACTTTATGTCCTACTTTCACGTAAAAACTCCACATAAATGATGAATGACATATTATTCAACATACTTTAAGAATGAGACAACATATTTGAAAAATCATATTTTTCTAGGGGAAAATGCACTCTGAGCTTTGGAACCATAAAAGATGCAGATAAATTTGAATACCCCAGAGTAAGTACAGGGTTTATCATGATGGGGGGAAATTAGACATGCAATGTAGTCACTTTAATGCAGATGAATATCTGAGATACAACAATATTTCTCTTGCTTTCTCTCTCTGTTTGTGTACACGCACACACACACACACACAGGGATTTTGTATAGGTAAATATGTGAAAGACTACCTGCTGCAAAAGAGAATCCCTAGATATAATAATACAATTTACAAACATATTCTTTTTGTAAGGGTGGAGGTTAGGTGGTGAAATACACAGACATCCATAAACTGTGATAGTGGTGTTATCATGTCATTAATCACAGAAAACAAGGTGATTGGCAGTTACAAAATAATGGTCCTCCATCTGTCACTTGAGAGAAAAGAAAATGTATCTTTCCTAGCATTAAACCTGCTGTAGAGGTGGAAACAGTACCATTAAGTCTTTATCAACTGCATATTTTCAAGTTAAAGTTGTAGACTTTAGCTCAATTTGGATTTTTCATTCATGTTGCCACAGAACCTTAAGGACAGACACATTTAAAATGTGCTTTTTTTCTTTTATTTCCTTTTCCTTTCTTTTCTTTTTTATTTTCTCTTTTTTCCTTTCCTTTTTTCCTTCCTTCTTTCTTTCCTTCCTTTCTTCCTTCCTTCTTTCTATTTTAGTGTTAGCTCTCACATCACAAGGCTTATAATAATTCTATTTTTATTTTTCAAAAGGCAAAATATAAGTGGTGTGCAGGATAAAAAATATTCAAGAGTCTCTATGACCCTTTGTTTCATTTCTGATTTTGCTAAAATCATTGAGAAGGACTTTGATCCAAAATCTGAACCATTTTATAGAAAGAGCATTGGGATGCCTGGGTGGCTCAGTGGTTAAGTGTCTGCCTTTGGCCCAGGGTTGTGATCCTGCAGTAATGGATCGAGTCCTGCATCAGACTCCCTGCATGGAGCCTGCTTCTCCCTCTGCCTGTGTCTCTGCCTCTCTCTCTCTCTCTCTTAAGTAAATTAAATCTTAAAAAAAAAAAAAAAAAGAGAGAGACCGAAAGAGCCCTAAGCCTGGTATGGAGGACTTAGAAGAAATACAAGGCATTAATCCAAACTCAAGAACTTTCCAGTATCCTCAAAGGAACTATGTCCATATAAATGAAAAGCTAAATATGACTAGAGACACTTTTTCATACTCTATGATTACTAAGGTTTAAATATGCCTAGCCAGCCCTTTAACATAAGACAGATAAATTATTAAGAAAATCAAGATCTGGGTTGCAATTCTAGTCATGATACATAAGCAAGCTTTATAACCTATCTGAGATTTTATTGCCTTGTTCACAGCTTGGGCACATTAACAGAACCCCATATGCCATTTTTTAAAAGATAACATTTTAAAAGAATGTATAAACTAAATGCACAGGTTACAAAAATACATGAATACTCATGTGCCTAACAACCAGATCAATGAACTATTGCTTGTATTTTGAAAGGCCCATTTTGCCTTTGCCCATTGCATCTCTCTCCGTTGGTCACAGTGATAATTTGTTCTCACTTTCAATAAAAAAAAAAAATTAGTTAATTAACTTTTATTCATTTTTCCTTTTATTTATTTTGTACTTTATTATCTTTATAAAAGTAGCATCATATAGTATGCAACTTGCAACTTGCAACATATAATTTGTATTTATCCATGTTGATGTATGTAGTTCAAGTGTATTCATTTTTTACTTTGTATGATTTTTTGCTGTAAGCACATTAAATATCTAGTTAATCCTTTTCTGTTCATGGACATTTAGGTTGTTTGTATCCTCAACATAATACAGACAATGCTTCTATAAATGTCCACATATATACTCATGTGCAAAAAGCTATTCATTTTCATGTATCTCTCATAATTTTAAGGGGCACCTTGATTATAACTTCCAGCATAGTACAGATGCTTTGATAAAAGTCCATGTATATGCTCACATGCAAAAATCCATTCATTTTCATGTCTTTCTTTTTACAAAAAACATACATATTTTATATTCTGATTCTGCTTATTACACTATTCATTGATTATATATTTAAAATATATGTGCTTGACAGTGTAGTTCATTGCTTATTTTAATTCTCATTCATGACTTCTTCATTTGTTAAGATACTGAGTTCTCAGAATGGTTTTGAACTGTTTTTAATGTATGTCACTATAAAGATATTTTTTAATAATAAATTTATTTTTTATTGGTGTTCAATTTGCCAACATACAGAATAACACCCAGTGCTCATCCCATCAAGTGCCCCCCTCAGTGCCTGTCACCCATTCACCCCCACCCCCCACCCTACTCCCCTTCCATCACCCCTAGTTCTTTTCCCAGAGTTAGGAGTCTTTATGTTCTGTCTCCCTTTCTGATAGTTCCTACCCATTTCTTCTCCCTTCCCTTCTATTCCCTTTCACTATTATTTATATTCCCCAAATGAATGAGAACATATAATGTTTGTCCTTCTCCGATTGACTTATTTCACTCAGCATAATACCCTCCAGTTCCATCCTCGTTGAAGCAAATGGTGGGTATTTGCCATTTCTAATGGCTGAGTAATATTCCATTGCATACATAAACCACATTTTCTATAAAGATATTTTGTATTTGCTTGAAGAAGACCTCAGGTATAGCACTGGTAGGCAGAACTATCTTATACTAAATTTTAAGCTTTTCAAGGATTACATAAAAATTTAATATAAGGTATTGCAAAAAAATACAGGAAAGTGGAAATGCTCCCAAACTATATTTTTGATATTACAAAAAATCTGATATAAGGAAGAAAAGGTAGTAATAAGGAAAAGAAACTAAAATCCAACTTAATTTCCCTCATGACATCAACAATCTTCACAAAATATTAGCAAATCCAATCAAGCAATAAAAAATAAAGAGAATACATTATGATGAATTAGGTTTTATCCCCAAAATAATAGGTGAGTGATTTTCAACAAGTCACTCTATAATGAATCTTTTATATATTTTATTAAATGTAAGTCACTATATAATGAATCCTATATATATTTTATTAAATGTAAGAAGCTTAACATAAAAGAGTCCATACTATATTTATATGAAGCTCAGGAACAATCAAAACTAACTTAGTGTGACAATAATTAAAAAGTTATAGGATCAAAGAAAAACGGACTAAAAGGGGAATGAAAGAACTTCCATATTTTATGTGGTGAAATATGGATATATAAAAAATGTCAAAACTCACCAAACCAAACATTTAGGATTATTTTTAACACTTTATTTATTTATTTATTTATTTATTTATTCATTCATTCATTCATTCATTCATTCATTCTAGACACAGAGAGAGAGGCAGAGACATAGGCAGAGGGAGAAGCAGACTCCCTGCAAGGAGTCTGACGTGGGATTCAATCCAGGAACTCCAGGATCATGCCCTAAACCAAAGGCAGAGCTCAACCGCTGAGTCACCCGGGCATCCCAACATTTAGGACTTTTGATTGTGTTCTCTGCCAACTATACTTCACTGAAGAAGTAATTGGAAAACAGTGTCATAATGACAACATCAATATGTAAAAACTGTGATAACCACTGGCCTGAAATCGTCTTTTAGAAATCACTTGAGATAGAGCATGGGAAGCCAACACAAAAGCTTAATTTGCTTGTAAAGTCTCCTAAGGGATTTGAATTTAATCCTGTAAACTTGAGAAACAATTGAAGGATGTTATGTAAAGAAGTGACCTGGTGGGTTTTACCTCTTAAAAAAGACCACTTGGGCATTAGAGACAGTAGGAACAAAAGAATGCTGAACATGGATTCAAACTATCAGTTGACTACTGTGGTAAGAAATAATGAGGATCTGAAGTTGAGAAGTAGCTGTGGTGATGTCAAATAAAGGGAGATATTTAGAAGTCAGGAAATCTGAAAGTTGCATGTGATGTGTGTGGATGCTGTCAAAGCTAACTTTTGGATTTCTGGCCTTAGAAGAGGTTTCTTCAACCATAAGATAAAATAGGAAACATAAGAGAAAGGGCTTCTTTGGAGGAGACAGCAAATTGTTTAATTGAGTATGTTGAAATTGGTACACATATAAAACATGCAAGTAAAAGTCTAGCAAATGATGATTAAGTGAAATTTGACCTTAGGATAGAAGTTTCTGTTCAAATTATATTATTCAGAATTCTAAATACATAGGTGGTATGGAAAACCATGGATTTATATGGGCCATATGTACGGTGTGATGACTAAAACCTTGCTAATTTAGAAGTATTAGATATTTTTGAACATCATTTTCAGTGGCATTTCCAAGGTGTGTGTTTTTATGAGGAGGGGAAAGTTTTTGAAAATATTGAGGCATAAACCACATCTTCTTTATGAAACCATGTATACAATGGAATATCACTCAGCCATTAGAAACGACAAATACCCACCATTTGCTTCGACGTGGATGGAACTGGAGGGTATTATGCTGAGTGAAATAAGTCAATTGGAGAAGAACAAACATTATATGGTCTCATTCTTTTGGGGAATATAAATTATAGTGAAAGAGAATAAAGGGGAAGGGAGAAGAAATGAGTGGGAAATATCAGAAAGGGAGACAGAACATGGAACACTCCTAACTCTGGGAAACGAACTAGGGGTGGTGGAAGGGGAGGAGGGTGAGGGGTGGGGGTAACTGGGTGGCGGGCACTGAGGGGTGCACTTGACAGGATGAGCACTGGGTGTTATTCTGTATGTTGGTAAATTGAACACCAATAAAAAATAAATTAAAAAAATAAAACAACATTATGGAGGCAAAAAAAGAGAAAATATTGAAGCATATATAAGCACATTTCAGTAATTCACAGTAGGCATGATGTAGTCTTAGAGTTATCTTTTTTTTTAAACGTTTTAATTTTTTTAAATTTTTATTTATTTATGATAGTCACACAGAGAGAGAGAGGCAGAGACACAGGCAGAGGGAGAAGCAGGCTCCATGCACCGGGAGCCCCACGCGGGATTCCATCCCGGGTCTCCAGGATCATGCCCTGGGCCAAAGCAGGCGGCAAACCACTGCGCCACCCAGGGATCCCAGTCTTAGAGTTATCTATGAAAAATATCCTTTTTAACTTTTTATAGTATTAAATATTTATTAAGCATTTTTAACATGTCTGTGCAAAATGTCTGAATAAAATAACTAAGATATAAGAAGATGCACACACAAGCTAGATTCCTGCCTACATAAGTTAATAAATAAATTTATAAAACCATAGATATGATTCAAATAATTAAACAGTTTAATCAATGGTAAATAAATTAGTTAAATCTAATTGACTGGCAAAGCATCCTGAGCCAGGGTTGCTGTTGTTTATCTACCTTCATTAAGTGATAAAGTCCAAAGTACTTAAACATGATTAAATCTTAAAGTCAAAGAAAGTACTTAGGCTGTGAAATAAACCCTGGTTTTAGACATTACATTCAAGTTCTCAACATTGTCACTGAGATTATAGCTGAATTTAGGAGGCCTGGGTTGCTCAGTGATTGAGCATCTGCCTTTGGCTGGGGGGTGATCCTGGAGTCCAGAATCCTGTCCCACATGGAGCTCCCTGCATGGAGCCTGCTTCTCCCTCTGCCTGTGTCTCTGCCATTCTCTCTCTCTCTCTCTCTCTCTCTCTCTCATAAATAAATAAATGAATCTTAAAAAAAGAGATTATAGCTGAACTCAATCGCCTCATGTGATCACAGAGAACTCATGCTAGATACATATGTCCTGACCAAAAAATCCAATTTCTAGACAATCTATGTATACTGAGAAATTCACATTAAATCATCTGATCTGTAATTATAACTCTAAATTCACTTGATACTGTATAATATATAAGGGATCTAACACCCTGAGAAATCATATCAATTTGTATCTTTAGTATTTTATGAGTTTATAAATATTTGTGGATATTTGGCTATTAAGGTATAATATTTAAAATAATCTGACACTACATGATAACGGATATTTTTATTCCAACTTAAATGCTAATTAAATAATTTATTTTAGACTAGTGCTTTTAAGATGAAAATTTAGCTAACTTTGCAAACATAAATAGAATCTTCAGAAAAACTTATAAATGACTGGATTTATAAATTTAAAAGGTGGGATTTGTAGGTCTATGTGTTTGAATAGGATATGTATGTTACACAAAAATTTTAAAGTAAAATATACATATGTATTTCATAATATTTAGAGAAACAAATTCAGTTTTAAAATACTTGAGGAACATTTTGGTAAGCAGCTGAAGTTCAGAAAGAGAACATTTATAAATGTAATTCATATTATTTATTGAAGCTTCATAATATGTCAAAGTTATTTTCAGTACAATTAGTAAATTTTCCAAAACTGAAAAATAATGAATATTTTAAAATAATTTTCAAAGTTAAAATATAATTAGCATTTGAATTTTTATTTTTTACAAAATAACATGTTTTTTAAAAATCATGTACCCCAGAGTCATCTCTGTATATCCTCAGAGAATTAAATTTTCATACTGACAAGTAGTATTCACATACCTTAACAAAGAGTAGATATATTTAAATATCTAATTTATGAATTGAATGTGCCAATCAATATGATGCCTAGTAAAAATTCATTTTAACAGTAACTGTTCTTTTGAAATTTTATAACATATTATTTTTCTATTGGCATATTTGTGAAGTGAATCTCACCTGTAAACTATTTTTCTTTAAGAAATGGTGCACACAATAAATGATCTCTCAGCCTGAATGAAATAGAATGCCAACAAATCTGATGAAAATTACAACAAACATATATTATCATAAGATTTTTTGGGAATAACATAAAAGTTATAGATGGATACCTTCTCTTTCTAATGAAAAACATAAGAAAAATGCCCCTTAATATAGCCCTTCAAAAATTTCAGGTTCCCTGATTGAAAATTACCAGCTATAAAAAGAGTTTGAAAGTATATGGTCAGAAGAGGAAAATGTGAAGAAAGGAAAATGTATGAAAGACTTTTAAGGGCAAACAGGTCATTTGATTAAAGGAATATAATTTATGCAGTGCAAATCACAGCATGGAAGATACTAGTGTTTAATTAGAAGTATTAAGATTATTATATTTTTGTATATTTAAAATATAATAATAATGTTACCATATGACTAAGTATATATAAAATATATTTAAATAAAATTAAAATGTGTAGAATGACACCTTTTTCCTCAGCTTCACTGAAAAGAAATATAACTATATAACATAATCATACAACATCATGTAAGTTTAAGGTGTACAATATGATTGATACATGTATATATTTTTAAATAATTATCTCAAAATGGTTAGTTAACACACCTATTACCTCACATAACTACTCTTCTGGTGTGATGAGAACTTTTAAGATCTACTTTTATAGTAACTTTCAATTGTACAATACAATGTTGTTAACTAAAGTTACCATGCTCTATGCTATATACCCAGAATCTAACCACCTTATAGGTGGAAGCATATTCCCTTTGAACAATAACACCCATTTTCCTCACCCTTGCCCCTGGCAACCACCAATTTATGCTATATTTCTATTATTCTTTCTTGGATTTCTGTATATTAGTGAGATCATAGTGCTGCCTATTTATGCCTGATGCTAAGTATTAAAGTATATTTTTTCCATTTCCTGTTAACTAAATAATAATAATAATTATTATTATTATAATTCATTGGAATTGTGACTCTAATTATGCTGCCAAAAATCTCTGCTATTTTTGTAACAGATAAATGGGACACTAGGAAGTTGAAAAGTCTTATTTTGAGCTATAACTAAGCTTTAGTCTACCTCTGTAGCTTCCTAGACCTTGGGAGGTGCACCTAACTTTTCCTTATCTGAAAGTTTTAATGTCAGGTTCTTTCTGTAAATAGACACAGGATTGTGCCAAAATGCATAGACATTCTCTAGTGATGAATAGTTCATTCTAAGAGATAAAAAACATTTTTTCCTCAAACAACAGAAAACCTTCGTTATAAAAAGGGACATCCAACAGTCTGTATGTCAATTTCTATTTTGAACAGAATCATTTAAGTCAACATATCCTCAACTGCCTGTCCAAAAATTTTACAATAATAAAAGCTCAGCTTAAATTATGAAATTTAAAGATGTATTCTGAAAACATTTATCTGTTCATGGGGGGGATTATAAAATATACAGGTAATTGATACTAAAATCAAAGCAATAACAGAGTGGAGACTGAGAAACATGAACTATGAACATAAGTTATGATACTTTTTATCTTGGGCAGAGCTTTTTATCTAAAGAATCTAATACACACATTTGTAAGGACATGCATGCACACGCATAATTTTATCTTTAAAAATTTGTGTACATTTTGTAGGGTTTATATACACATACAAACAGTCAGGGGGTTTATAATTTGTGACAAAATATTCTATTTCAATACAAATGACTAAAATATCATGAAAAATGTATATTTCCTTGATATAATGACAAAACTACAGGTGTTTAATTAAGAATTTGGGTGATATGGCAGAATGAATCATGAAGCATGAAAGAACAAGACCCTTGACTCTCTTCTCTGAAGATGGCCTCACCACACAAGTTTGAACCTAATGCACTCCATATCTTGTCCATATGATGGATGTTATTACGTATATATTTGGATTTGGACACTAGGTTAACATTTCTACCATTTTCTTCATTTGACCCTATGTACACTCACTGACAAAAACTCATTTGTAAATAGAAATGCTCATTTCAAACTTTTCTATTATAATTCTGTCTATTTACTAGTCAAACTGAAATCTTCAAGTACGCATTACTTAGACCAGTCTTTCATCACCATTTTCCTATGTCCATTCTAGCTCAGCCTTAATTGAACTTGGTCATGTCCAAGGACTAGTACTGACAATTATTGATGTAACTTAGTGTGAGTGTGCAAAATAACCATGAAATTTCCATTTAAAAATTGCAAATTGCCTTAGATGGACAAGTTGTGTTTCCAATCACCATGTGATAAGTCGTTGTTTCATTCTATTTGTGTACCATAGTGTGTATATAATCTATGAACAATCCATTTACATTGCAAGACTTAGATTTCTAGAATTTGAGTTTATATTTATAGAAGCCAATAATTTATAGCCTAGAATAAACAGATTTAAAATTCATAGTAATAAACAGACATTACTATTCCATATATCAGTGCCCCTTAATTTATTAAAAATCAAATTATAATCTAAAATAAAATAAAAACAGTGGTCTTTTTAAAAAATAAAACTTCAATGCAAAATTTATATAGAAGGCATTTTAGGCATGAGAGTATGTGATGTGGTTTTTTCTATATATGCTTATTTTTATAAGATAAAACTAGAATTAGCTAACAAAATACATAATATAAACTTGCAATTTAAAAAATGGAATTGCCTAAGGAATAAATCTTCTGTATATTTTAACATAGTAAACCTTTTATTTGTATATAATATACATAAATATGCAATACATGCACACACACATTCATACATATCTGAGTATTGTGTTTCTAAGAGTGGGACTGGCTGAGTATTATTCATTCCCACAGGCCAAGGAAATGACATTAATTCAGCAATTTCATTTAGGCTTTGAGTACTATCAATGGGCATCATAAATCACTTGTTTCCTTATTTACTTGTAAACATCAAATACTGTTGTACTTTAAAATGTAAATAATAAAAGATTTGAGAATGTAAATGTTCACAGCATAGTAGAAAGTGAGGCAAATTGGTAATAGCTATTGTGCATAATTACTATAAATAAGGCTATGCCCAAACGAAGAAAGCAGTAGAAAAGAGGGAGTGACCACCTTTAATGTGGGTAATCAAAGAAAACATGTTAGAGACTATATTCCAAATGAATTAGGAAATATGAGTAGGGAAAAAGCCCAAAGAGAAAGTGTATTTTAGGTCTACATAAACCAATGAAGGAGAAGGATATGAACTAAAAAAATTTATAATATGACAAAAGTAAATTGGAAAAAGAAGGACGTTGGTAACTCAAAAGCTTGACAGAAATGTAGATGTCAGATCAAGCAGTCTCATTCAGTGTACACAGAAGAGGCATTTATTATGTATGTAAATGAAATTCATTATATATATTTTAAAAAGTAAAGATTGCATTTAGATTTTATTCTTATCACATTGGCAGCATGTTAGATGTAAATAGTGTGTGCAAATGTAGACAGATGATTTGTCAGAAGTTATGAAGAACAAACAAAGGAAATGTCAGAAGGAAATGGAAGAATATGTAACAGTCATTGAAGATAATAAATTATAGGTTTCCATTAATAATTTATAGACTAAGAGGAAATGGAAACTACACTTTCATACACCCTTGTTGAAGACCAGTTGGCTGCATATGCATGAGTTTATTTCTTGGCTCCCTATTTTGTTTCATTAGTCTACACGTCTGTCTTTAGGCCAGTACAAATCTATTTTAATTACTGTAGCTTTGTAATATATTTTGAAATCAGGAAGTGTGATGCCTCCTGGTTTATTCTTCTTCCCAGGGGTTGCTTTGATTATTTTTGTTTCTGTGGTTCTATAAAAATTTTAGGATTTTTTTTTCTATTTCTGTAAAAAACGTCACTGTGATATTGGTAAAGATTGCATTGACTCTATACTCTATTACTCTTTGAGTAATTTGAACATTTTAATAATGTTAATTCATACAACCAACAAACATGAAATTACTTTCCACTTACTTGTGTCTTCCTTCATTATTTCCGTTGGTGTTATATAGTTTCCAGTTTACAATTCCTTGATTAAATTTATCTCTCAGTACTTTATTTTTGATGCTATTTTAATTTGGAAAAGGATAGTCTCCGAAACTTAGGATGTTGGGAAAACTGGATATTTACATGCTAAAGAATGAAATTAATACTTATCTTCACAACGCACAAAACTCAACTCAAAATGGAATAAAGATTTAGAAATAACATCTGGGGCCTCCTGTGTGGCTCATTGGTTGATCGTCTGCCTTTGGTTCAGGGCATGATTCCAGTTCAAGGACCGAGTCCCACATTAGGCTCCCTGTGAGAAGCCTGCTTCTCCCTCTGCCTATGTCTCTGCTTCTCTCTCTGTGTCTCTCATGAATGAATGAATGAATGAATGAATGAATGAATAAATAAATAAATAAAAATAAAATCTTAAAAAAAAAATAGAAGTAACATCTGAAACTGTAAAACACCTAGAAGAATGCATATGGAGCAAGTTTTATGACATTGGTTTCTTATGCGTTACCCCAAAAGCAAAAGCAACAAATGCAAAAATAGAGAAGTTGAATTTCATCAAACTGAAAAGCTTCTATATGGCAAGAAAAACAAACAGAACAAAAGACAGCCTATGAAAAGAGAGAAATTATTTGCAAATCATATACATACTAAAGGATTAATATCTAAAATATATAAGGAATCACTAAAACTTAATAGCAAAAAAAAATACTTGATTTAAAAATGGGCAAAGAACTTGAATAGACATTTCTCCAAAAATACATGTAAATGGCTAAAGTGTACATGAAAATATGCTTGCTATCATTAATCACTAGGAAAATGTAAGTCAAAACAACAATGGGAATCACTTCACACCTATTAGGATGGCTCTTATAAAATCAAAATTGTGTGTGTGTGTGTTTTGTGTGTGTGCATGTGTGTGTGTGTGTGTTGGAACCCTTATAACATGTTGATGGGAATGTAAAATGGTGCATCTGCTATAAAAAACAGTATAGAGATGCCTAAAAATATTAAAAATGGGACTACCACATCATCCAAAAATCCTATGTAGTAAAATCCAAAAAGAATGAAATTAGGCTCTTGAAGAATATCTGCACTCCCATGTTCATTGCAACATTATTCCCAATAGCCAAGATAGGGAAACAATTAAATGCTCATCAATGGACGAATAAAGCAAAGGTGGTAGACACATACAATGGACTACTATTCAACCATAAAAAAGAAGGAACTCCTGTCATGTGCAACAAAATGGATGAACCTGGGGGACACTATGCTGAGTGAAACAAATCCATTACAGGAAAAATACTGCATGATTCAACTTATATAAGGTATCTAAAATAGTCAAACTTCTAGAAACAAAAATAATGCTTGCTAGGGGCTGGGTGGAGGTGGAAGTATGGAGTTCCTCTTCAACAGGTATGATTTCAGTTATACAAGATAAAGAAGTTGTAGAGATCTGCACAACATTTTTTTCTGAAGTCAACAATACTGTATTGCACACATTTTAAAAAATATGTGTTAAAAAAGAGGATCTCATTCAAGTGTTCTTACCACAATTTAAAAAGACAGCATTTTAGACAATCATGTGACTCTGCTTTCTCTAAATCCAGTGAAGGTAAAAGAAATATATACATTTACATTGAAAAAAGAGAACAGAAAAAGTGGCAACCAAATCTTGTAGATGAAAGAGTGATGAACAAATTTTTAAAATATTATCAAAGCAGAGAAATTCTATGTAATAAAAAGAGGAAAGCCATAATTTTGTTAGAGGAACTCCATTCCAGAAATTCAATAAATTCAGGTTCCAGATGTCTGTGAAGGAAATAGTATAATGTGAGATTGGAAACAGAAAGACTGTTTCAAACACTTAGTTACACATGGGAATCCGTCTCCAGCCCTGGCAATCAGGTTTATGTCCTTCAGAAAGGTAGCTGGACTTACAGAAACAAAATAGAATGGAGAGCAGAAGTGAGGTTCTGAACTGAAGCTGATAGCTGTGCATAATGACTGATAAATCATCCTCTATCTTTCCAAATCATATCTCAGATTCTATTATACTGATAATTGCTAAGAAGAAAATTGGACTAAAACATAAGAACAATAAAACATAAAAACACTTTTTAGAAAAAAATATAAGAATATAAAAGTCCTATGATTAAGCAGAAATGTTTGCAATAGAGAATGCCTATTATATAGACATGCATATGCACACATACACACACACACACACAAACACCCATACTAATTTGGGGAAAGTCTCAAAATACTAAAATATATAAACCTAAATAAAGTTTAAATAACCATGTTATGAATAGGTTCCAAGGCTTTCAAAAATAAATGATGTAGAAATCATAGCAGTTATCAACTTAAACATAATATATCATAAATCAATTTGGCAATGTTACGAATGGTTAAAATGACATGAGTACTGGGAATTGAAAAGAAGCAAAAGTTATATTTCTGAGATGATAATGAAAAGTAGGTCAAGTGTGGGCAGCCAGAGAGACACACACATATGTAACTAGGAATCCTTATCATTTATTTATATTATAATTTATGTAGAGACTCATTCATGCATCAAAGACTATACAATTCAGCTTTAAAATGATTATAAGATGATATTCCTTGAGAAAGACTTATAATCTCTCAGAAATATTAATCACACTATTAACAACTCAATTTTAAACTAGGACTTAAGATAAATCCCTGTGGAAGAAGTAGTAGTAGTATGGCATTCCTTGTGTTTATGTTAATGTTTATTTGCTTTACTCTTTCTTATGACTTCCTCTTTTAGTAATCATGGATTAAATGTAAATGAAAAAACATGGAGTTAAGCCAAAATAATTTCCAAAATTAAATGTATATAAGCAGCATAGTATAAACATATATAGTGCTCTGAATTATTTTATTTAGTTGACCTCACCATAAATTGAATCTAGTTCTCATTCCTGGAATTATTCACTTGACAAAATATATTCACAATCACAGAGTGAATTTATCCTGTCATTGACATTCACTTTATTATTTTCTACAAATTATACCAAAGATTTTCTTTTCCTGTGATTTGCACCTTAGTATTATGAAAACAACTTCAATTAGTAATTAGAATTTTAAAATTGTCTAATTGGATGTAAGTTAACTCTCACAGTGTTGTTTATTTTTATAAAAGAGATTTTACGTATTTTTAAAAATTGGGCTTAAAAGTAAATCCAGACCATTGCCACATAAAACATTACATAAATAATGATTTTAAAACCAAGCAGGCCAAATATTAGATATGAATACCAAGGACATTTTCTTTTAAAATGCAATTTTATAAACCATAGGTACTTTTTAAGTTTTTAGAAAAAAATCTTTATCAGATATGACACCTTCTTTTAAATGTCTCTTTTCACACACACCCATAAATTATATTCTGTTCACCTGAGGATTATAAACTATCGATTTCCATCAAACTTCTTTTCACTTATGACCACATACATTTGTACAAAATAATTTGGCTCCATAAATAAAATGCTGTCTACCAGCAACGAGCCAGATGCTAATTTTATTTTTGAAAGAGCAACATGCTATATGTTTAGCCATTCCAGTAAAATATCTAATAAAAAAAACACCAGCCAGCTATTTTTGAGAACTGGACAAGTCGATTTGGAAATTCAAAGTGAATGCTAATCTCCTAGAATAATCAAAGCAATTTTTTAAGTGAAAAAGGATGAATTAGAATACATAAAGACACATTAGTAGTAGTGGTAGTAGTAGATTTGGGAAAGGAGAGACATGTATATCAATGAAGATAGCTAAAGACCAACGCATAAATGATACATCAAACTTCAATAAAGATGCCAAATTAACACATTGTGGACATACATCACAGCATGTATACACACTGGCTTAACAAGGAGTCATAGACCTTATTTAAAAAGTTATGATAACTGTAACACTTCTAGAAGAAAACAGCACAAACTATTTTTGTCTTGCCTTTTTTTTTAAGGATTTATTTATTTATTTATTTATTTATTTATTTATTTATGATAGACAGAGAGAGACAGAGAGACAGAAAGAGGCAGAGACACAGGAGGAGGGAGAGCTCCATGCCGGGAGCCCGACATGGGACTCGATCCCAGGACTCCAGGATCGCGCCCTGGGCCAAAGGCAGGTGCTAAAGCACTGGGCCACCCAGGGATCCCCCCTATTTTTGTCTTGCTTATGGGCAAAGATTTCTCAAACACTACACAGATGTACATACAATTAAAAATAATAATTGAAAAAAATAAAAATAATAGTTGGTTATTAGCTTTTGAAACACAGCTAAGAAAAATGAAAAATGTAATACCAAATGGCAGAAATGATTTTAGTACATATGCCTGGTAAAGAACTCATGCATAACATATAAGACATTAATAAGAAGATGAAAAATTAAATAGCAGCAAAATTTTGGACAGTTCACATAAACACATAAAAAGATATTAGATGTGAAGCAATTGAAGCTCTTGTACACTGCTAGAAAGGATTTAAAATGGTACAAATACTTTAGATAACTAAAGTTCAATGTGCACCATTCATAAGACCATGGACTTTACCAAGAAATATGAAAACACAAGGCACAGAAAGAATTAACAATGATGTCCACAGCAGCTTTAACTCCAACAGTCAAAAATCGTAAAAAACTCGAATGCCTCTCAATGAAGTAATTGATAAGTGTGGTATCTCCATGCTATAGAACATTACTCAGCATTAAGAAGGAACTATCAATACGTACAACAACATGGATGTATCTCAAAATCATTAAGTTCAGTGAAAGTAGTTAGACAACAAAATGCACAAAGTATATAAAATCCTAGATAACTCAGACTAATATATAAAAAAAAAGAGGGCATACTATTGATTCTATGGGGCCAAGTGTATAGGAAGTGATTGACTACAGTAGCATAAAAAATATTTATGGTTATGGAAATGTTCTGTGTCCTGATTTTGGTATGGTTTTGTGGGTGTATGTTTGTTAATACTCCTCAAATTTTGCACTTGAAATGGTCACATTGATTGTTGTTTAAGGTTTTAGCAAATGCATAAGGTTCTCTGTGGGTGTTAAATTCTTCTGAAAAGAGGTAATTTTTTTTTAATTTTAATGCTAGTATAGTTAACATACAGTATTATATTAGTTTCAGGTGTACAATATAGTGATTCAACAAGGCTATACATTGCTCAGTGCTCATCATGATAAGTGTACTCTTTAATCCCCATCACCTACTTCACTCATCCCCCCACCTCTCACTCCTCTTTGGTAATCATCTGTTTGTTATCTATAGTTAAGAGTCTGGTTTTGGGGGCACCCGGGGTGGCTCAGCGGTTTAGCGCCGCCTTCAGCCCAGGGCCTGATCCTGGAGACCTGGGATCAAGTCCCACTTCAGGCTCCCTGCATGGAGCCTGCTTCTCTCTCTGTCTCTCATGGGTAAATAAATAAAAATCTAAAAAAAAAAAAAAAAAAAAAAAGAGAGAGTCTGGTTTTTAGTTTGTCTCTTTTTTTCTCTGTTAGTTTGTTTTGTTTTAAAGTAAGTTCTTGAGACTAAAGAGTGTCTCATCATATCTATAGCCCAACTGCCCAACTTAGTGTCTCATATAGAGTAGATATTTCATATATTTACTGAATATATATGTAGATACATCACACTGTTTAATCAGAAGATTAAATAGAACCTCTATGCTCTGGCTTTAGAGACATAAAACAATATGAACGCTTAAGAAATTAAAAGTTTTACATAGACTACTAACAAAATTAATTCAGCAACAATGGGGCAAATACTCATCCTAGTACATATGGTGTAGGCTGTGAAAATTTCATCCTGTTCATAATAAAGCTATCTCTCCTAAGCCTGCAAATATGTACTCCATCTTGCTTCAATTCTTATTCTGCAACTGTTTCTTCTTTTTTTTCTTCATTTTCTAGATATTAAGGATAATCTGACTAATTTGGAATAGTATTATTATTATTATTTAAAGATTTTATTTATTTAGTCATGAGAGACACAGAAAGAGAGAGAGAGGCAGAGACATAGGCAGAGGGAGAAGCAGGCTCCATGCAGGGAGCCCGACGTGGGGCTGGATCCCAGGTCTCCAGGATCAAGCCCTGGGCCAAAGGCGGTGCTAAACTGCTGAGCCACCCGGGCTGCCCTGGAATAGTATTATTTAAGAACTTTCTATATCCTTTTTGCTGTAGGAGGGCAAAGAAAAAGAAGTGAGAAAATTCAGTTTCTTTGAATATTTACTGAGTAATTCAAAATACCATGCAAAGTGTTTGGGATAGAATAAATAGTAAGACATTTTGCTTTATTTCTTTGTAGACTGAAGGAAGAGTTTACAGTTTAATGAGGATCAATAACAGATTGTGATAACTTTGTTGGAAGTTGGAAATTGCATTAATGACTTATCATTATTTTAAAAAGTTAACTTATTCCATACATGAAAATTAGAATTTCACTATGTGATTTGGTTTTAAGTCATTTGCTATAGCTATATGTAGCAATTAAAAAAGAGGAAGAAAAGGGGCAAAATTTCATTAAGTTTTGTTTAGTAAATGATTTAAAGTAACTTATCTATTGGTAAAAACAATGTAGTTTTTCCACATCCCCTTCAATAATTCTTTTCCTTTTTTGTCAAGGGAATTTTTCTGCACATAACACAAAGAATGCAAGAATAAAGACATAAGTATGTAGTTTCATTTCAATATTCTTTAAAAAATCAAATACATAACTTATATTGCCAGGTAACAATTATATTAGCCTGGATCATACTATACTTATGTATTTAAACAGTGCTACTTGGAACTATTTATTTGGTTTTGAAATGAAAATCAACAAGTATGTCTTATACCTGTCCTTTTAATAATATTTAAAAGGATATAATCTAAATTAAATTATGTTTTTCAAAGTACTTGAGATACTGGTATTCTCAAACATAAATAATAATTTCAAATCCTAAGTATTTTTAATCCTCAGAATTATGTATGGAAAATAAACTACTATAGTTAATCATATGCTTTGAGATTATCTTATCTGGCATTTTCAAGTGCCAGATAAGATTTGTTAAAGGATTTGAAGTTGCACTCTATGCTACTTCTATGCTACTTCTAATTAACTCTTACACAAGATAAATAGTAAGCAGGTAAGCCCAATACAAGTAAATTTATTACAAAATACATATTATTTTGAGCTTAACTAAATCCTCCATTCATTGCATAGTAGCTATAATCACTTCTCAATTTAAAAGGGGAAATAAATTCTTTAATAATAATAATATGAGTAATAGATTCAAAATTCTAATTGAAATACTACTGATAATTTATAAAATTTATTCCAATCAATTCTAGTTACATAATTATTTTTAAAACTAGAGTAGTACTTAATTTTTTATGTTCAAAATAAAATACAATATAGTCCATTTAGAAAACTTAACAGATAACTTGATAAGACTGTTTTAATATGAAATTTTGTCATTTTGTAAATAAGCATGCAAGAATTATATCAAAGTTAATTTTTTTTTTTTTTTTTGGTGGGGTTACAGCAGGAGGGACTGGTGGTAGTTCCAAATTCCTGCAAGTCAAAGAACCATGTAGTCTAGTAGTAGCCACAATCCGTCTTGAAAGAATATAGTACAACAGTACATAAAATTCTAACTTAAAAGCTGTTAACCTCAAAACTTTTAAAATATTAATTGTATTGCAACTACAAATCTGATTCTCATTTATTTATGACCCATATTTCTCTTTCAGGGGAGTTTTAAAAATTTCTCTTGTTTTAGGTGTACTTAAGTTTTACAACCCTATGTCTGTGTGCTTACAAATCAATAGACCCTTTTGATCAGAGATCTTATGTTCTCTCTGAGTTCTGGGAAAATTTCCATTCTTATTTATTTAATTATTGCTTCCCTTTATTCTCTGTTTTTTTCTCCCGAGACTAACTATAGGAGGATGTTCAAATTCCTGATATTAAAATTTTATGTTTTCCATGTTCTTTTCATAGTTTACTTGGTAAAGGCACAAGTTTTCTAGTTAGACTGTCTGGATTTGAATCCCGTTTCAATTGCTTACAAAATGTGTGACTTAGATCAAACTAATATATATTTCTCTGTTTCCATTTCATTATTTATAAAGGATCCAAAATAGTAGCAGCTCTATCAAAAGATCATCATAAGTTAATAGCTTCAACTTTGACTTACCCAGAGAAATATCAAGATTTTAAAGGGTACATCTAGGATCTTTTACTGCAAATTATCATGTACTTATTTCTCCAAAATTCTCTGATGCTAATCAGCCATTTGAATCCTGTATCTGTAACTCCTACCTTCCTATCTTATACTTTCTTTTTTCCCAGGTGCTGAATGTTCCTCTCCATCAATGAGTCCCCGTGCTTTTTGTATTTGGAAGGGGAGGGGAGGGGTACTTCCAGAGTCAAGTAGAAAGTTAGCATATTATGTATTTAATAATTTTTATGAAGGCAGGAAGTCAATCTTCTCCTCTGTCATGTTCATAGCTTCCATAGCTTCAGAACAATGTTTTAGGTCATGATTATGAAGATTACGTTTTGCTGTTTTTGTTGTTCTGATCTATTACACAATTCAAAATGTAGTCTAACCTCTTTAGGTCTTTTGTCTTTTGAATGAGACTCTTCTATGCCTGCTACTCAAGTATTGATTTTTATTAATACCGCAGAATATGATAATAGATCTCAAGCACATCTCTAGATACCACCTAGGTAGTTCCAGAAATAATGTCAGTTCTAAATTTCTACTTCAGATTTCAGATACAAGCTTTTGAAATTGTTTTTAACCTTTGTGGAATCAAAGAGCTATCATATTTCTCCCCTAATTTTCCACAACTTTAAACTTAATTAAAATAAGTTTATTTATTTTAAATTTTAAAGATGATATATCTTTCTAATTCAACATATTTATTGAGTCAATATTCAAATAATAACTTTTAAAGATTCAATAGCAGATAGGCCTACTTGAATTTTCATGGTGCTTATTACCATAATTTAATATTGATAAAATGATATTCAAAATTACTTTTGATAATAAAAATGAATACTCACCTAGAACAAGAAATATACATTTAGTTTTCATTTAATTCTTATATAAAAATCTAAGTAGTATTACAAATTTGTATAAATATGAAAGAGTGGCTTACTAGAATCACATGGTAATTCATAGAATCTGAGTCTCTCTTGCCCCAAATTGATGGCTTCTGCTGTCCTCCAATGTCCTTTAAAACTCATAAAACTTTGATTTTTATTAAAAGTTACCTATAATTTTTATCATTACTTTTTCTGAAAAGAGCAATTTTAAGTTTTTTGAAAACAGAGATGATTCCAGGATAGTCCTTATACTAACTGTTACCCAACTATACATTTGCATAAGAGCATTGCTTCAAAGCAAATATAGTTTTCCACAAAAGTTGACCTTATTCTTTTTTAAAGAGGCTTATCTTTTTTCTAGTGGTGAATGCTAACTGATTTGAGATCACTTATTAACAATTTACCCTTGAACATATATAAGTTACAATTTTAGATGAAGTGTTCAGAAAACTCCTTCACATTTCCAAATTGATCCAGGATTTACTAATGTTATGCAGGACAAAAAAAAAAAAATAGATATATTAGATATGCACCTGATCTAAAGATAGTTTCCATTGTTTTTTATTTAATTAAAGTTTGGACAATAAAATGATTGTATAAAAACACTATCTGGCTAAAATATGGCATTAATTTTATTGTGACAAAATCTTGATAAGGATAATATAGTTATTTCCAGTTTATTTAGAAGCCACTTATTGATTTTATGAATTATTCATCTCATTTTCTTGTACCATAATGTAGAATATAGATGAATCTTCATTTGGCTAGTTTTGTTCCCACAATTATTTTGTATCACAGAATGAATGGAAAAATGACGTATGTAAATGTTAAAAATATTACTGAAAATATATGGTAGAAATTGAAGTGACAGGCAAGAGAGTTGATGTTTTGTTCATAACTATTCAAAAATGCCTAGCATGTCACCTTCTCTTGTACAATCTATTTTTATAGCTTCAAATGACCCTTCTGAGCCCACAAACACTGACAATGCACCATTATTTCCACATTGCACCATTATTCATCTATGTATTTAAGCTCTGTCTATTCTTCAACAACTCAATAAAATCTCCTTTCAATAAAATCTCCTTTCAAATTGTATATAAAATTAGTTTCATTTCTCTTAAATTTTAAACTATTATTATTATCCTGTGCCTTTGGTCTAGGAACTAGCACTATTTCCTTCTAGATGAGTAATCCTCAAAGGTCACAACTATCATTTTCAACTCTATAGCTCCTACAAATTTTGTTAATCAACACATTGTAATGGCTGATTTTATTTTAATTTCCCTCTTTCTACTTAAGATGTTCCACATAAATTGTACTCTCTGTAATTTACTATGACTCCTCAAAAAAAAGCAGGTAGTCCTTGGTAAAGTATATGCTAATAGTGCACAGCAAACTCTTAAGAAAATATAAATAAATAATTCTTAGTACAGGCAATGAAATCAAGTCTGAGTACATAACTAATAGTACAGAGACTTAAGAAAAATACAAACATACACTGTGTAATTTTTTTCTTGCTGCATAACAAACTACCACTCAAATGACAACTTAAAAACCAAACAAATTTATTATCTCAGTTGCATGAGTCAAGAGTGTGGGTACAGTTAACTGGGTTTTCTACTCAGGATCTCATCAGACTGAAAGCAAGCTTAGCTAGGGGTACAATTTTCACCCCACTCTTGGGATCCTCTTCTAAACTCCCAAGTTCTTGGCAGGATTCATTTCCTTGTCATATGACTGAGATCCAGAATTTTTTGTTGGCTGTTATCCAAGGTACACTAAAGTCCTAGAGGCCACATGTGGTGCTTTATAACATGACTCTCATAGGAAGTTCACAACATGGCTGTTTGCCTTTCTCAGGGCTAGCAAGAGAATGTCTACTGTTGCTTCTCGATTCCTTCAGGGGCTCACTGGATTAGATGAGACTCAAAATTAGTGGATCAGAGACCTTAATTACCTATGAAAAAGATTTATTTTGCCATATGTAATAACATAATTATGGGAATGATGTCTTATCACATTCACAGGCCTACCCACTCTACTCTGGAGGACAGAAAGCTTAGGAAATATCTTACAACGTCTTAGAAGTCAGCCTGCCATTTGGGGCTCAAATTAATCTCAGGATCAGAATCATGACATTAGACTCGAACATCATTGCTTGCTTAATATCATGCTTCTCGTCTTACATAGTAGTCCCTGATGATTATGGCCTGATTATGGTAACCAATCATACTAATATAGCTGAGCTATAGAGTTTCCCGGGATTTAAAATTGTCAACTGGCTGACATGGGCAAACTAGGATGGTTTGTCACCTTAGTGTATATTCTTCACCTTGTAGCGGTACTGACCATTACCTTCACCTAAAGTCCACTGGAAACAGAAGAGGAACATTGGGAAGCCATTGTGTTTCATATTTATCATCTGTATCTCACTTTGATATTACAAATAGTAGAAAAAACTGCAAGTTCATAAGGGCCAAACAAAGTGTTGATAGGCTTTTATCCTCTACTCTGAGAACCAGGTAAGTGAAAGACACATACCTATCACTTCAACTTTATGTGTTATCATGAATGGTGATAATACCTACTCGTTTTCAAAAGAAATGAGAAAAGACTTCTGGTAGTACCTGTGTATTTTATTTCTTTCATTTCTAAATCTAACTTTTGTCTTCTTGATTCAGTCATAAAACACGATTAAGTCAATATATTCATATGATGGAAGGAAGTTACCAAACCTTCTTGATATTCTGTAAACAAACAAACAAACAAACAAAAAAACTTCATTCAGTGAACGCACCTTTATAGCTGTGGCTTTACTTACATTAAGATTTGTTTGTAGTTAGTCAGATGGCATTTATACAGAACACTGCTAACATTGGGGAAAATGAAGATGCAACTGGATTGGGTAGGAGACATTAAGATGAATGACTGTGACCACATTTGGTTAATTTGGCAGACTAAACTGATAAATTAATTTTCCTCTCCTATTTCTCATATTTAATAACTCCTAGATGAAAAACAGTTAATAAATTCTGGAGCTCAATGTCAGAAAAGATAAATTTCCGGTGAAGACATGAAAAAAAAAAAAACACCTCAAAATCAGAGCTCTGGAGGAAGTAAAATCTAGGTGCTTATACCATAATTAGAACCAGACATGATCCTTAATGCTTAGGGTGTGCTCCAGAGCAGTGGTTCTCCTACTCTTTGGTCTTGACTTAATTGCTTAAAGGAATAATTATGATCCCAAAGGGCTATTCTTTATTCACACATTTTATTAGACTGATAGTTTGGTATTTATTTTATTAGAAATTAAAACTGAAAACAGAGTTTATAAAACAAAATACACAAGAAAGTTTCCACATTGGAAAATCTATAATGTCATTCTTCATATTAATAGATAAAAAAAGAAAATATGACCTTAAATGATACAGCAAAAATGTATCATTTTGTATGTGACTAACACTTACTGAGCACACAGTGCCAAGTAGAGTTCTAAACATTTTAAAAACTGTTAACAAAGGCATTAATCTATGAGAATTGTATTATAATTATCTCTACTATACAGTTGAGACAATTCAACACAGAGTGGTTAGTGACATGTAATAGTTAAAAGGTTTTAGTAGGAGCAGGATTTGAAACATGGCAGTATGGTTCCATATTTTGCACAGTTAACAATTTTGCTATTTTTCTTCTTAATGTCATTCATAATAATTTTGAAATAATCCAAACTTGTAATATGGGAAGCTTTTTAAAGATGACAAATAAATTGATCAAAACCTACTGAAGATCAACATACAAAAGAAAAATTTATTTTTTTAAATTTTTTTTTAATTTTTACTTATTTATGATAGTCATACAGAGAGAGAGAGAGGCAGAGACATAGACAGAGGGAGAAGCAGGCTCCATGCACCAGGAGCCCGATGTGGGATTCGATCCTGTGTCTCCAGGATCACGCCCTGGGCCAAAGGCAGCCGCTAAACCGCTGCGCCACCCAGGGATCCCCAAAGGAAAAATTTAAAAACAATTTATATTAAATTTGTGGAAAATATATGGTTTCTAGAAGCATGCTTATTTTTAAATGAACTGTATGAAGCTCTAGTCAATCTAGTAAAACAAGAAGAAAGTGATAGGCATGACTATTTGAAAGAGAGACTTTCTAAAATTGTAGATGATAAATGCATATTAATAGAAAAATTCCAAAAATAATCTCATAATTTCAAGTTGTTAGAAAAAATCTGCCTACTAGATACATGATCATCTTACAAAAGTAAATAATACTAATAAATAATAAATAATAACAATGAAAAGTACTACTAAAAATAAAGGATAGTGAGCATGGCATAACATAGTTTTTGAATCACTATGTTCTATACCAGAATCTAATGTAACATTGTGTGTCAACTACACTTTAATAAAAAAATAATAACTTTAACAAAAAAAATATTATTATTGAATATATACAAAGCAGGCCTAGGAATAATGTATCCAAAATTATGCAAAAATTTTAAGAATAAAATATTCTTAAATATTATCAGAATATATAATAAAATATATAAAACAAATTGTATACATTTATGAATAAGAAGATATTAGTTCTTTTAAAATTAAACTTTCCAATTAAATTATTGAAGATGTTTCTCATGGTATTAATCAAAGAGAACTCAAAATCTGTAGAGTAGAATAAAATTAAAGTGCAGAAAAGTAAGCAAAATAGCAAAACAAGGATTAGGGAGGAGGAAGTTTTTCCCACTAAATAATAAATCTTATTAAAAAGTTATAAGAATTAGGGGCACCTGGGTGGCTCAGTCTATTAAGCACCTGAAGTTGGCTCAGGTCATGATTTTGGGGTGCTGAGATCAAGCCCTGAGTAGGGCTCCCTGCTCAGTGAGGGGTTTATTTGTCCCTCTCCCTTTCCTTCTGTCCCTCCCTCTGCTCATGCCCCCCCATTCTCTCTCAAATAAATAAATAAAATATTTTTTAATTATATGAATTAAAATATTTTGACATTTATTCACATAGATAATATTGGACTCTTAAAGAGAATAGATAAACTTGAGTAGTTCAAATAATATGATAGATGTGACACTAGAAGTTAGTGGAGAAAACATTAATCTTAAACAGAAAAATTTATCGTTATCTCACTCCATGCTGTCTTTCTCTTCACATAAGTAAAAACAAACAAACAAAAAAACAAACAAGAAAACACCTCTGAGAAAATAAAAACTCAAGTGAAAATATAGATAAATGTGACTACACAATCATTAAAACAATTATATAAATAAAACACTATAAAATTAAAAGACAAGAAACACACTGAGAGAACTTATGAACAACAGCAAATTCATAATAAAAAGCAATAATGTACCATTTCACACAATTTAAATTGACAAGAAAATCAAAAATTTAAATTTATATATACTACTGGGAAAGGTAATAGGAATGAATATTAGCATAATCACCTTGGGGATCAATCTGGTAATCTTTGTGTTTTTTTTTTTAAATGTTTTAATTACTTATTCATGACAGATGGGGAAAGAGAGGTAGAGACACAGGCAGAGGGAGAAGCAGTCTCCAGGCGAGGAGCCCCATGTGGAACCCAATCCTGCAACCCTGGAATCATGCCCTGAGCCGAAGGCAGACGCTCAACCGCTGAGCCACCCAGGCATCCCTGGTAATGTTTGTTAAAAAATAAAAATGTACCCATTGGAAGACTAATAATTCCACTTGCGGTGTCCTCAAGCTCATGTGCTTAGGAAGACATAAAGGGCTGAGCATTTCATCACTTTAAAGTCTTTTTTTTTAAATAAAAAAAAACAATCTAATGTTTTACTTATAAGGAAAATTATATAATGTATGGTATATTCTTATACTGCGTAGTAAAATTCAAACATATAAATATGATCATTATTTAGAATATAGGTAGATCTTTTCAGGACAATAATAGGTGAAAATGGCAATTTTCAAAATCTTATACCACTAATGTGGACATTTAAAAACATACCAACAATGACACTTTTATTTATAGTATTAAAAATTATACAATTTCACACCTTCCTTCAAGGTTTTCATTGATTATCAGCAGACATAAGCTTACAACACAGTAATTTACAATACAGAGATTCACACGCAATTAGAAAGAAAGAATTCCCAGGGTTTTGTTGTTTTGTTTTTTCCCCCTTCTCCTTGCCCTCCATACAGAATTTACTTTACTCATTCTCCAACAATCCCTTTCCCACAGACACTCCAAGCATGTAAACACACAAAAATCTACTATGCCAGGGTAGTTCTTCAAAATCCTGCAATTGGGAATGATGGGGGTAAAGACTGGTGAGACTAGGGGTGAGGATGGGTATAGGATGCAGAAGCATAAAAAGGTATGCTTTTATATTTATGCTTTTTTATGTAAATAAAATATGCTGGAACTTTTTGTTTAAAATGATAGTGTGTTAAGTAAATGAATGGAAGGACAAAATGGGTGTTTAAGAAAATTTTTGTGATACATTATCCATTCATGGGCCTGGAAGAATATAAGTAAAGGAATTGAATTTAATTGATAATGAAATGTAATATTTTTCTTGCCAATGAATTTTTTAACATCATACAGTCTCATGCTGTTTCATAACAATAGTAATGGCAGCAATGACAATAGTAGCCCAAATGAAAACATCATCAATGTTTCATGAGGGACAACTATAGGAAAAGCATGAGAAAAGAACTGGAAGAAGTTTACTAAAACTTCCAAAAGGAAATCATCCTAGAAGGACCAAGAGACACATACAGATAGAATGAAATTAGAAGCCATTTATAGCCACAAAGTGTACTAAATACTTTGACCTGGCTGTACTATTTTGCCGCCTTCACCAACATGACTTTACTAGCCCATTGTTTTCAAGATGGAATTATCTTAATATTTCTAGAAACTTTTGCTGAGGGAGATGAAAGTTTCAAATGACTTTTTTCTATGTTTGAGGAACTTGGGAGAGGGGGAAGCTTTTAAATAAATGTCAGGTTATTCAACTTTTGAACACATAGAATCAATTAGCTGTTACTTCCCAATATTCTTCCAAACCCCCCACCTCAAAATCCTTGCCTTGCCGGGGCTACCAGTTTAAAATTGCTTCTCATAACATCCACCTAATCCTTATTAAGCCCTCTCATTAAAAGATTTGCCTTAAACCAAACTCCAAAACTTCTTAAGTACCTTGACTCTGTCCTTCCTTTTGAGATTCAGCTAAGATCCCTCAAGTAGCTATATCCCTTACCCAGGTAAAAATAAACATGGCTTCACCTTATCATCAGGTTGTCTTGGTGATATTTACAGGGAGCAAGCATTTGACAGGAGTCAGCAAGCAGCATGAGGTGTTAAGAATAGCAGTAATTTGATAGGGCTGAAGTACAGTATTTTGAAACAGACTATCAAGAGAAACCTGTAGAGATAGGCCAAGACCTAACTAAAGGTTCTGTAAGCCATTCTAAAGAACTTGACTACTAGTCTGAAACAAAAGGTTAGTATTTACAAAGGATACTTGGTTATTTTTTTAGATTCTTTCAGAAAAATCTATGTGTAAGCTAAGAAAATATAGCCTATTAGAAACAATAAATCCTTAAATACCATAAAAATAAAATAAATCCAAGAAGATTGTTAATGTCCCTGTGATAATTTATGATATAGAAAATAGACATTTTATAATTTGGGCTTATAGAAATTTTTAGCAGTATAATTTTCCCTCATAAAAACAGCTAAAATAAGCTATAGTGTATTCATTATATGTTTATTATTAATTTTAAACAAAGAAATCACATATTTTATAGTATTTACTTCAATTCTCTTGAGCATCTTCAATCTCAGCGGTCATCTTCCAGAACAAAAACTTTAATGAGAACCACACAACGTAGCTCTTGAAGAAGTCCCATGACTATCATAGGAAATTCAACAACTATTGTTGTCATAAACTTCCATTTAGTATTATAATTCAGAATAATAAAACACTATAATTATCTGGTTTGAATATTCAGTGCATTTCCAAGATATATTCAAAACATGAAGACAATTTGATGGAACAACTCATTCTTAGAGCAGTTTTCTTCAGCCTTCTGTTTTTTAACTTATTGCAAAGTATGTCAATGGTTACTCCAGTACTCACAGCAAGTCATTAAGATAGAATATATGAAACAAATCAGAGGTGAATATATTTCTTTAAAGGTAGAAATTTTTCTTATTAAAATGAAATTACATATTTTGCCTTGAGTTGGTAACAAACTACTTCAAATAGTACTATAGTATAGTTACTTTTCAATAAGTATAAAACACTATTGTTAGCATGTTATCATTTAATTCTTTCAAGTCTATTATTTTATAGAGGAGGAAAGTGATGCACAGGTTGTTGAGCTAGGAAGAGACAAAATTTGTATTTTAATCCAGGTAGTTCAAAACTTATGTTATTCTAATACCAAACATAACTATTTACATTTTTTGGGGGGGTTACCAGTTATTTATTTTGAAAATCTTTGTGGACAGTATTTTCATTCAATTTAATTACTCCATTATTATTATCATTTAGATTAAAACGCAGATATTTGAAGTACAAAGGGAGATAGATATTTTCAATAAAACTTACTCAAGTTTATTTTGTATGTGAATTTGTAATGTAACCAAAAAGTTTTCCCCTATGTTCCAACTTGAATAAATGTTTGTCTAAATATAATTTAGGGTTTTTAAACCTAACTAAGTTTAATAATTAACCTGAAGCACAGAAAACAGAGACATGTGGGATCATATAATTTTCTATATAAATATTTTTTCTCATTTTTGACTTTGAAATAAACTTTAGTTTCCAATAAATGCATGAAAATAATGTAAAATTCATTACAAACATAGGTATTACCTCATGTTAGCTATTTTTCAAATATTTTGAAATAGAAAGAAACAAGGAGAATCGACACCAGCATATTTATAATGCATGACAGAAAAGTTTAGTAGACTAAGAAATCTTAATCATCAAGGACTTCAACACTGCTGCTTTTCTCAATATTGAGATTCTTCATAATCTTTTCATAGCCACAAACCTAGAGAAAACTATCCTATTCATTAATGTATTATATAATATTTCCCTTAGGCTTTATCTGGTTATATCATATCTTCTTTCTTATTTTCTATGGGAATTATTGTATGAAAAAGAAATTTTTAATAGCCAATTAACTACAAATAATATAGGGAACATTTATGTTGAAGATTTGATGCAGAAACTGAATTTTCTTAGAACCAAGAACTGTGTCCTTCACAAAGCTCCAGTATTACACACACCAGCTTTTAGTTCTAAAAATATTTAGAAAATCTGCCTAAAGTGCAAAATAAATATACTTTGTAGAAATTATGATTCATTTGATCTAAGATTGGGACCCCAGCATGAATTTTTAACAATCTTTGCAGGTATTGTAATGACATTCTGAAATGTCATTCAAGAAAGACTAGTTTATTATTGTTCACATTAAGGCTTATTTTTGTTCAATAAATGTAATTGTATTTATGCAATGATGTTCTTTCTCAGTGGCTCTATATTGATTTAATGAAGACAATAACAAGTAAACATGTAATCCAAAGAACATATTTTTTTAAGATTTATTTATTATTCAAGAGAGAGAGAGAGAGAGGCAGAAACATAGGCAGAGGGTGAATGAAGAAGTCTCCTCTCAGGGGCCCCAGTGTGGGACTTGATTCCAGATCCTGGGATCACGCCCTGAGTCAAAGGCAGAAGCTCAACCACTGAGCGACCCAGGCATCCCCAAAGAACATAATTTCTTCGTATTATTTCTATCATCCTTATGGTGGTAGTGGGGTAACGGAATAGGATAAGAATATGAGACTAAGGGTTTATGAAGTAAGTTCAGAGAAATTCTGAAATTCTGCCCACCAACTATTCCATCTATTAATTCTGTTAACTGACTGTTTCTCCTACTTCTATTTTGTTGAACCATATGGTAAGTTCAGAAGGCATATATGTGATAATTGTCATGATCTAAACCCTTTGATAAAAATCATAAGAGCAGCAACTTCATGTTCCTTCACTTGAATATCTTTATGAAATGAGAGTTAGCAGTTAAATACATACACGCTCTCTTTGGAAAAAAATCAAAAGCACGCCTTTTCAGTGGAAAACTGTTAATAACAAACACTTGAAAATGTATTGTAATCTTTCTAAATTATGTGTGACACTTTACATTAACTTCCCAAATATAGGATTTTTAAAACAAAATAAAAGAGTTTTATTTTAGCAAGGAAAGAAAGACATATAAATCAGTAGTTAAAATATAGCGTATATTTTCTAATAATACAATAGAAGTAGTAGAAAGAAAAGTATGTTGTATTATGTTGGGTTGATTAGGTTAGGGGAAGCCTGTGTCATAATGTGATATCTATAGTGAGTTTTGGGAGATAATTCAAATTTATACATATTGACAAAAAAAGGGCTAGATATTCCAGACAGAAAAAAGAAAGATGTAGACTCCAAATCTTCTTTAAAAGCTACTGAAAGAAATTGCATGATTATTCCCTCGCCTAAATAATCCAACTGGTATGCTTACTTTCATGTATGCTTTTGAAACACTTGCTGTTTATAACAGCCAGTGGTAAAGAACTTATACAGACAAATATACTAAATCCAGTTATTCAGCTTTCTTTTATTATAATTCATTATGAGATTTTGATTACCTTGTTCATACATGCTAATTCACATATTTTATGATGTCTATTTTGCCTTTTAAGAATACTTTTACTTCTTGGCTATCAACCATGTTTAGGAACTTCAAGCTGTTGGGTAAGTCAAATTAGCTTTACTGGTTATAGCTTGTTTATTTTTATTTATTTTTTTTAATTTTTTCCTTCAAAGGTTGATAATATATTGGCTGCAGTAAAGATACAAACATTTATTATTCAGAAAGGACATACTTATAAATTTGTTGAATAAATTATAATAAATATAATAATATGAAGATATGAAGTGTTATATGTGAAAGGGGAAAGATGAATTTGTAAAAAAAGTCTCTAGTATAATTAGATAAAAAATTATTTAGCAATTAATACCATTCATTAATGAAAGGTGAACAGAGACAAACTAATTTGACAAATTTTCAGACATGTCATCCCAAATTATTCATTATATATATTAAAATTATGAAATATATGATTGGAGTATTTTTCTAGAAACCAGTATAGGCTACTATATAAAAAATTCTGCAGTTTTAGATACACAGAAATAAAATTGAGGAATTGCATATAACATGAGAATGGTTTTGATTGCCCTAGGCTATGATAATGGGATTCCTGCCAAATGTATAAAAAGAAGGCTATGAGAAATGCTTTGGTAACACAAAAGGACTTCCTAAGAAGTTATGACTTGATATACCCTTTGAAGATTTATATGTAATGCTCTTGCCCTTTTGAAAGAGCACAACTAATTTTGTAATGGCATCTCATTTCCTGTAGTACTTTTCTGTATCCAGCATATCTGAAACAGTATGTTCCACTGGAAGCTGGTATTTAATATAAACAAAAATAATAGGAAAAAATCATAGAAGAAACTAACATTTTTCATTTATAAGATGGTTCTGAGTGTTAAAATGAGACAAATAGGCTTTATCTTACTTAGCTAAACATTAGTTTTTATTACAATTATACACATATGCACACACTAGATTTCATATGTAAATTGAGAATGCTGACAAATATGCATTATTCAAATTCCCATTGGAGATTGGAGAGTTCTGGACAGAACAAAATATTGGTGGATGCATAGGTTTTAATGACTTCCAAGCAGTATAATTATTTACCCAGTTATAGCTGGCAAGGATATTAGGCTAGATCCAGATCACCTTCCTACATCACTAAGGGAGTGAATAGATCTAAACAAAAACATCATCATATCCTCAATTAGTCTTTACAGTGCATCATATACAATGTATGACACTCAATAAAAAAATAACAAATCAAGTAAGAAAAAAAAAAGTCAGACAAGTAAAACAGACACAAAACTACCAGATAGCAAAATAACAATAATGTGAAAAAAAGGCATGTAATTAAGTATAACTACTTTGCTAAGGAATTTAATATAGAAAGTTTTTACCAAATTATAGGAAGCTATAAACAAGAATCAGAATAAAATGTCTTCTGCAGATTACACCCTAATTACAATAAAATTTATAAATGTTAGGATAGGTCAGAAAAAATATGCAAATGGAATGACAGAAGTTGGAGTAAACTGAAGTAAAGAACATCAGAGACATATACAGCAGTCATAAAGCAATATGAAATTCCACTGAGCAAGAATACCAGGGACCTCATGCCTTGACATTGGAATAAACCCCTTGATTAATTCATCTGATAGCTTCTGGCTTTAATTCCTTAGCATTGTTTTTTTGATCTTGCCTTTCTAAGGCAAGAGTAATCTGTACTTGATTTGGTCCTTGTGGTAGGCTGAATAATGTCTCCCCAAAGATGTCCATATCTTAACCCCAGGAACCTATGAATATGTCTTCTTACATTCAAAAGAAACTTTGAAGATATGAATAAGTTAACAATTTTGTGATGGAGGATTACCCAGGATTTTTCAGGTGGACTCAATGTAATCATAAAGGCCCTCATAGAACAGAGAGGGGAGAACAGAGAAGAGGGAAAATGCTACACTCTGGCTTTGAAGATGAAGAGAGGGGTCATAAACCAAGGAATGTAAATCATACCTAGAAGCAAAAGAAGGCACAAAAACAGATTCTTCCTAGAGCCTTCAGAAGAAATGTAGCCCTGCAAACCCAATTTGGACTCTGACCACCAGAATACAAAGAATACATCTGTTTTTAAAGTAGTTAAGTTTGTAGTAGTTTATTACAACAGAAATTAGAAAATAATATAGACCTATTGCAGTAATTGGTAAGATTATCAATCATTTCTTTTGTAGGTAAGGTATAAGTGTAATCCATATTAAAATGTTTTATGAGAAGATGGGTGTGTTAGTCTTCAGGACTGAATTATGTCAAATACAGTTTTCCTGCTCAGCATTCATTTCTACCCTATTCTACATTGCTTTCCTCATTTCAGAAGCTAACAACTAAATCCTGACTTTTGGGGATCCCTGGGTGGCTCAGCAGTTTAGCGCCTGCCTTTGACCCAGGGCATGATCCTGGAGTCCCGGGATCGAGTCCCACATCAGGGTCCCTGCGTGGAACCTGCTTCGCTCTCTGCCTATGTCTCTGCCTCTCTCTCTCTCTGTGTGTGTGTGTCTCTCATGCATAAATAAATAAAATCTTAATCAATCAATCAATCAATCTATCTATCAAACAAACAAACCTGACTTTCACAAGACTCCTTGCAGTGGCAGGAGATTGTTAGAGTGAACAACCATAAGAGTTTGCCTGAGACTGTCCCAATTTAGAACTGAAAATATCATATCCAGAAAACCCTTCAATCCTAGGCAAAACTCTAAGGCTGCATCATGGCTTCCATGGATCTACATAGTATTCACTTTTGTGGGCACTTTCTTCCAGAAAAAAAATAACTAAATAACTTTATAAAATATGGATTTACAACTGTACTGTGATAAAAACAAATAAAACCCATGCTTTGTTCATTACTATATATTTATACTACTATATTAATTTTTCCTGATTTTAAAGGAAATTAATATTGAAACATTTCTACTTTAGCCAGTCCTTCTTTCTACTGCACTTTAGACATGATAGAGCTAATAGCATCGCAACAGGACATGGGAGAAAGGTCAACAGAATTTCAGAAACCTTGGTTTGGCTTCCTTCAGCCGCAGAAAATTCCAGTAATCACTCACCAAGCATCTTGTTTAGTGAGAATATATATATATTCACAGCCACCACAATCCTTAAATGATGCATCCGTTTACTTACAAGGCAAGAAAATAACAGGCATTTTGTCAAACAACAGGTGTGGTAGTTCAATGAAGAAAGACACGTTAGAATGAAAAATTATGAAATAATAGATCATATGTTAACATGTCCCAAAGAAAGACACTATATAAAATACTTATGATATTTTCAGCCTAAAGACAGAAAATATCCCATCTTTTCTTCAAGTAAATAAAACTATTAAAAGTTTGTAAATGAGTAAATTCCAGTAAGACTGAATCATAATCAAGATGATGGAAACTGGCAAGATAGCAGAAGAGTAGGGGTCCTCAACTCACCTGGCCCCACAAACTTACTTAGATAACTTTCAGAACATCCTGAACACCTAAGGATTAAACCTGAGATGTAAAGAGAGAACAGCTGGAATGCTACAGAGAGAAAAGTTTTCACTTCTAACAAGGTAGGAAGGTGAAAAAATAAATAAATAAATAAATAAAGTGGGGGAAGGAAACTGACTAGCTGGGCAAAAGCAGAGCTGTGAAAGCCTCTGGGGCATGAAAGCCCAGCACTGGACAAGCGGGAATTTTAAAAATCCATGCCACCGTTTTCCTTGACCAAAAAGTGTTTAGCAGAACCACAGGAGGGGCAGTGAAGCCTCAAGATTCCTGGAGACACTATAAAAGGAGGGGCACCAAGGGGAAAGCTCACCCCATCAAGATCCAATTGTGCTAAAGGGATGGAGCACTGCAACTCTCCAGCATTTGGGAGAAGGCAGCCAGTTAGGCCTGCTGGCTCTGGAGATCCCTTTATCCTAGAGCCTGGAAACAGATGGAGGCAGTCCCCAGGAGTGTGGGTCCAGCAGCACAGGGCTCTGGATCCAATGGCACCAAAGGAGACAAAGCCAGCCACCTCCTGTTCCCCCTGAGACAGGCAGAAGCCGGGAGGGCACAAGAAAGCAAGGACTCTCCTGCCTGGCAAAGTGTGCATACCAGTGAGCCTGTGCCTGCCCCAAAGGAGCATCTAGACCAGTGTGGACTGGGAGGCTGTGGCTAGTTATTCGCAGAGAGCTTGACTCCAGAGCTGTAAATCTGGCCGCCACCATTTTTTTTCCTCTTTGTTTCACCCTGTGCCTGGGAGAGGCAGGGCTCTAGGGAAAAAAGGCCTCACAGGACAAACAGCTCACCTTGAGCCCAGCAACTGGCAAGGGGCGGGGCATCTCCTCCAGGCACACACACCTGAGAATCAGGGCAACAGACCCTCCCCCAGAAGAACTGATGGTAAAACGATGGAAGTTGCAAGTTCATGAACAAGCAGCACTGGAAAGCTCCAGGACCGAGGGGAAATAGGATATAGAACTACAGGGTCCCTTTTTTTATTATTGTGATTACAACTTGTTTTTATATCTGGTTAAAATTTCCAATATTTTTTTCATTTTTCCCACCTAAACTATAATATTTTACCAACCCTTTAATTTTAAGCTTCTTCCTTTTTGACTTTCATATTTATACAATTATGTCTTAGATATATTTTTCATTCTAGAATCCTTTCAATGTATTCAGCTTAATTTTGGTAGATATACAAGATATGGGTTTTTGTTTTTTGTGGGTTTTTTTTTTCGTATTTTTGTCTTATTTTGTTTTACAATGGTGGAAGTTAGTACCTTCTGACACATGACCAAAATACACCCAGAACCAAATGGAACACCCACCATGTTGGTTCATTCTGTGAGATTATATTCTCTCTTACTTCCCATTCTGCTCCCCTCTTTTATCTTTATGTTTTTGTGGTTACTGTTTGTTTTTTATATAAGTATTGCTGGTTTATATAAATTTGAGATTTAGCATCTTTTAAAAGACAGAACAAAACATGCTCAGAACCAAGAGGATTACCAACTAGGTCCCCTCAGGGAGAATACATTCTCTCTCCACCACCACTTCCTCACCACCACCATGCCCCCCTTTTTTCCTTTCCTTTCCTTTCCTTTCCTTTCCTTTCCTTTCCTTTCCTTTCCTTTCCTTTCCTTTCCTTTCCTTTCCTTTCCTTTCCTTTTTCTTTTCTTTCTTCCTTTTTTTCTTGTTTTTTTTCTTTTTACTTTTACTATTTTGTTTTAAAATTTGTTTTTCACTTTAGTGGTCCTTTTGTTTTATTTTGTTTTGTTCTTCTTTTTCTTTTATTTTCTGGTCTCTGAGCTCTTCAGAATCATCTAGGGTGTATTTTATTTAGGTCGTTGTTGATATTTTTGACTCAGCTCACTCCTACAGCCATTTTGCACTAGACAAAGTGACTAAAAGGAAGAATTCACCACAAAAGAAAAAAACAGAAGCAATAATCTCTGCCACAGAGTTACAGAATGTAGGTTTAAATATGACATCAGAAATTCAATTCAGAAGTACAATTATAAAGTTACTGGTGGCTCTGGGAAAAAAATGTAAAGGACTCTAGAGAATGTGTTATTGCAGAATTGAGATATAACAAGGCCAGAATTAAAAATAGATTAAATGAGATGCAATCCAAACTAGATGCTCTAACTAGTTTCTAGCATTAATGAGGTGGAATAGTGAGTGACATAGAAGACAGGTTGATGGTAAGGAAAGAAGCTGAGCAAAATAGAGAAAAACAATTAATAGCCCATGAGGAAAGGCTTAGGGAAATAATGACAGCTTGAGAAAGAAGAATATAAGTATTACTGGGATTCCAAAGGAGACTGAGAGAGAGAGAGAGAGAGAAAGGACCACAAAGTGTATTTGAAAATATCATAGCTGAGAACTTCCCTAATCTGGGAAGGAAACAGACATTCAGATCCAAGAGATAGAGAGGACTCCACCAAATAACAATAAAAACCATTCACAAATCAACATTTAATAGTGAAACTTGAAAATTTCAAAGATAAAGATAAAACTCTGAAAGCAGCTAAAACAGGAGATTCTTAATTTATATGGGGAGAAATATCAGATTAACAGCAGATTTCTCCACAGAGACCTGGCAGGCCAGAAAGGGCTGGCATGATATATACAGGGTATTAAATGAGAAAAACATGTAGCCAAGAAATACTTTATCCAGCAAGGCTGTCATTTAGAATAGAAGGAGAGATGAAGAGCTTCCAGGATAGGCAGAAACTGACAGAATATGTGACCACCAAACTGGCTCTGCAAGAAATATTAAGTGGGGGAGGGGGGTGCTGTAAAATAAAGAGGAATCCCAAAGAAATAATCCACAAAAACAGTGACTGAATAGGTAATACAATGACACTAAATTCATATTTTTTCAATAGTTACTCTGAACATAAGTGGGCTAAAATATCCCATCAAAAGACACAGGGTATTGGACAGGATAAAAAAGCAAGACCCATCTATTTGCTGTCTACATGAGACTCATTTTAGACCTAAGAACACCTCCAGCCTGAAAATGGTGGAGAACAATTTACTATTCAAATGGTCCCCAAAAGAGAGCTGGGGCAGCAATCCTCATATCAGGTAAATTATAGTTAATCGCAAAGACTGTAGTAAGAGATGAAGAGAGACACATAGCGTACTTAAAGGGTCTATCCAACAAAAAGGCCTAACAATCATGAATATTTATGCCCCTAATGTGGGAGCTTCCAAGTATATCAATCAATTAATAACCAAAGTAAAGAGATACTTAGATAATGATACATTAATAGTAGGAGACTTCAACACGGCACTTTCTGCAAATGACAGATATTCTAAGCAGAACATCACCAAAGAAACAATAGCAAAAATTCTCACCAAAATACTAGCCAATAGAATCCAACAATACATTAAGAGGATTATTCACCATGACAAAGTGAGATTTATCCCCAGGATGCAAGAGTGTTTCAATACTTGTACAGTAATCCACATGATAGATCACATCAACAAGAGAAAAAACAAGAAACATAGGTCCTCTCAACAGATGCAGAGAAAGCATTTGACAAAATACAGAAACAATTCCTGATTAAAATTCTTCAGAGTGTAGGGACAGAGGGAACATTCCTCAATATCATAAAAGCCATTTATGAAAAGCCCACAGCAAATATCATTCTTGATGGGGAAAAACTGAATGCCTTTCCCCTAAGATCAGGAACACAACAGGGATATCCACTCTCACCACTGCTATTCAACATAGTACTAGAAGTCCTAGCTTCAGCAATAAGACAACAAAAGGAAATAAAAGGCATTCAAATTGGCAAAAAAGGAGTCAAACTCTTTCTCTTTGCAGATGACATGATACTGTATATAGAAAACCCAAAAGTCCCCACCCCAAGATTGTTAGAACTCATACAGCAATACAGCAATGTGGCAGGACACAAAAATCAATGCCCAGAAATCAGTGGCATTTCTATACACTAACAATGAGACTGGAAAAGAGAAAGTAAGGAGTCAATCCCATTTACGATTGCACCCAAAACCATAAGATACCTAGGAATGAACCTAACCAAAGAGGTAAAGGATCTATACCCTAAAAACTATAGAACACTTCTGAAGGAAATTAAGGAAGATGTAAAGACATAGAAAAAATTTCATGGACATGGACTGGAAGAATAAGTATTGTGAAAATGTCTATGGTACCCAGGGCAATTACACATTCAGTGCAATCCCTAACAAAATACCATGCACTTTCTTCACAGAAGTGGAACAAATAATCTTAAGATTTGTATGTAATCAGAAAAGACCTCAAATAGCCAGAAGGATATTGAAAAAGAAAATCAATGCCAGGGCATCACAATGCCAGATTTCAAGCTGTATTTATTACAAAGCTGCGATCATCAAGACAGTGTGGTACTGGCACAAAAACATACACATAGATTAATGGAACAGAATAGAGAACCCAGAAATGGGCCCTCAACTCTATGGTCAATTGGTCTTTGACAAAACAGGAAAGAATATCCACTGGAAAAAAGACAGTCTCTTCGATAAATGGTGTTTGGAAAATTGGACAGCCACATGCAGAAGAATGAAACTGGACCATTTTGTTACACCATATAGAAAGATAAACTCTAAATGGTTGAATGATATAAATATGAGACAAGAACCCATCAAAACCCTAGAGGAGAACACAGGCAACACCCTATTTGAACTTGGCCACAGCAACTTCTTGCAAGATAGATCTATAAAGGCAAGAGAAACAAAAGCAAAAATGAACTATTGGGACTTAATCAAGATAAAAAGCTTCTGCACAGCAAAAGAAACAATGAACAGAACATACAGAAATGGAGAAGATATCTGTAAATGACATATCAGATAAAGGGCTAGTATCCAAGATCTATAAAAAAACTTAAACTCAACACCCAAGAAAGAAACAATTCCCTCATGAAATGGGAGGAAGACATGAACAGAAATTTCATAGAGGAAGACATAGATATGGCCAAGAAGCACATGAGAAAATGCTCTGCATCACTTGCCATCAGGAAAAGACAAATCAAAACCACAATGGGATACCACCTTATACTGCTGAGAATGGTTAAAATTAAAAAGACAGGAAGCAAAGTTGGAAACGTTGTGGAGAAGGGGGCTCTCCCTTGCACTTTTGGTCGGAATGTGAACTGGTTCAGCCACTCTGGAAAACTGTGTGGAGGTTCCTCAAAGAGTTAAAGTAGAGCTACCTTACAACCCAGCAATTGCACTACTGGGTATTTACCTGAAAGATACTGATGTAGTGAAACACTGGGCCACCTGAGCCCCAAATTTCATAGCAGAAATATCCACAATAACCAAACTGTGGAAAGAACCTCGATATTCATCGGCAGATGAATTGATAAAGAGGTTGTGGTATATATGTACAATCTCAGCCATTAGAAAGGACAAAAGAATACCCACCATTTGCTTTGACATGGGTGGAACTGGAGGGTATTATGCTGAGTGAAATAAATCAATCAGAGAAGGACAATCATTATGGTTTCACTCAGACATGGAATATAAGAAATAGTGAAATGGATTATAGGGGAAAGGAGGTAAATGAGTGGGAACAATTAGAGAGAGGGAGACAAACCATGACAGTCTCCTGACTCTGGGAAACAAAGGGTTGCATATGGGGAGGTGGACGGGAGGACGGAGTAATTGGTTGACAGATACTGAGGAGGGCACTTGATGGGATGAGCACTGGTTGTTATATTATATGTTGACAAATTGAATTTAAATTAAAAACATGTAAAGAAAGGTCAAAATGATACCCATCTTAAGAGCTTTCTAAGTCCAGAAATTAAGTTTCCATATTTATTATCATCTATTAAAATATAGAACAGGATAAAGACATACAAAAGTGCAAGATAATGAGAGAGAATGAGAAATCCATGTGAAAATAAAAGAGGAAAAGAAAAAATGAGAAATACTGGAGAGGTAATAAAGATCAAAGACCTGCCTCTGTTTGTGAAGAAACAGGCTCAATCTCCTTTTTCATTATTTATGTCCTAATATATCTGAGTGTCTTCAATATTTCTATAACAGCAAAATGAGTTTTGATGTCAATTATTTGATGTCTTTGAAATGTTCTGTAGTATAAAACAGACCGTTTGTTAATAGCTACATATGTTTTGTACCTCCAACATATCTAGTGCTGGTATTTAAGCTCTTTGAGGACAACACCATTGCCTTTTTAAATTTGCTTTGATATTTGTAAACCCCAAGCCTAGCACACTGTAGGCTTTCAATAAATGTTGTTGAATAAGTGGATGGATTAATATAATTTTTTATGGACTGCTGAGGACACAAAAGAATGTAAGACATAAATGGGAAAACAGCTGACACATGAAAAATAAATAAAACAAGCAGTGAACAAGATGGCATACTTTAACACTAAGGGCAGTCAAAAAAGGGAAAAAATCACTGAAGTATTCTTCATCAGTAAGGTGGGATATGAGGTGTTATTTGAAAGGAGTGCTCAGATAAGCTTATAAGATAAAGGAACTCAGTAGATTAAGTGTCTGTTCTCAGCTCAGTTCAGGAACCCAGGATCCTGGGATCAAGCCCCACACGACTCCCTGATTTACGGGGAGTCTACTTCTCCCTCTACCTCTCCCTCTGCCTCTACCCCTGCTCATGATCTCTCTCTCTCTCTCTCTCTCTCTCTCTCCCTATTTAATAAATAATATTTTTAAAGAAAATTAAAGGAATTAATTTCCATTTGCAGTCACAATACAGGCAAACATAAGATATATTGAGTAGAGAGTAGATTAATTTGATTGCAGTAGAAGTTTGAAATTCTGAATGAAATGTGAAGATAAAAATCTAATTATGTAAGCCCATGTGGTATGTATCCTTGATGTGGTACTAGTGATGTAATATCTGTGATAGGAAAAACTTTGAAGATCACACACACTTAATTCTTGAGCAAAACAGCATAAAGAAATTTAAGATGGTAATGAAAAAGTATCAAGGAACAGGAACCAAAATTATATTTTCCTTTTCTGACTCTGCCATTTATAAATATGTGAGCCTGGTAAAATTAATCACATTCTATCAAACAGATTCTGAAAATTGGGAGTAGCAGTATATGCCCTGCCATGCCATCTTCACATATACCAATGAAAAAATATGTATTTAAACTATATGAAAATATTAAGGATAGATAGATGATTGATTGATAGATAATATTATACAAGCAAAGATGGAAGGGATATTTTAGGAAAGTGGTACATCAAGAGTAAAAAATTGGATAAAAATTTTAAGCAAGATAAGGTTTTTGCTTTATCTGGAAAGTCTGATACAAGTGCCTTGATTAAAGTAATATCAAAGAAAGCACTAGAATAACAATGATGAGTCTGATATAGCCAGGGCAATGATCCTGGAGAAGGAAATAAACCAAACAGAGTAATTACCAAAATATCACTTAATTACCAAAGACAACCAGGTGCTGAAGTCTTCCATATTTGTATTCATTATGTCTTCCAAGGAAGAGCATGAGCTGAAAAGATAAACCATTTTTTATTCTTCATTGTTTCCTATAAACAGTACCACATATTTAACACTTATCATTTTATTGAATTAATGAATTAGGCCAAAATATTTTTTATTCAGTGACATATTCTGAAAACAGATTAAATATTTCTAATGATTTTTTAAATGAAGTTCGTTTTGCCAACATATAGTATAACACCCAGTGTTTATTCCATCAAGTGCCTTCCTCAGTGCCTGTCACCCAGTTAACCCATCCCTCCACCCACCTCCCCTTCTGCAACCCTTTGTTTGGTTCCAAGAGTTAGGAGTCTCTCATGGTCTGCCTCCCTCTCTAATTTTTCCAACTCGGTTCCCCTCCTTTCCTTTGTAATCCCTTTGACTATTACATTCCACATATGAGTGAAACCATATGATGATTGTTCTTCTCTGATTAACTGACTTCACTCAGCATAATATCCTCCAGTTCTAACCACGGCAAAGCAAATGGCAGGTATTCATCCTTTCTGATAGCTAAATAATATTCCATTTTCAATAAATACTTTAAGTTTTAATTTATTTTTCTTTTTGTTGGAGTTCAATTTGCCAACATATAGTATAACACCCAGTGCTCATCCCATCAAGTGCCCCCTCAGGGGATGTCACCCAGTCACCGTATCCCCCCCGCCCACCTCCCTTTCCACTAACCCTTGTTCATTTCCCAGAGTTAGGAGTCTCTCATGTTCTGTCACCCTCTCTAATATTTCCCATTCATTTTCCCTCCTTTCCCCTTTATCCCTTTCACTAATTTTTATATCCCCCAAATGAATTAGACCACGTTTGTTCTTTGATTGACTTACTTCACTCAGCATAATACCCTCCAGTTCCATCCACATTGAAGCAAATGGTGGGTATTTGTCATTTCTAATGGCTGAGTAATATTCCATTGTATAGATAGACCACATCTTTTTTATCCATTCATCTTTCAATGGACACTGAGGCTCCATCCACAGTTTGGCTATTGTGGACATTGCTACTATACACATTGGGGTGCAGGTGTCCTGTCGTTTCACTGCATCTGTATCTTTGGAGTAAATCCCCAGCAGTGCAAATGCGGGACATAGGGTAGCTCTATTTTTAACTCTTTGAGGAACCTCCACACAGTTTTCCAGAGTGGCTGCACCAGTTCATATTCCCACCAACAGTGTAAGAGGGTTCCCCTTTATCAACATCCTCTCCAACATTTGTGGTTTCCTGTTTAGTTAATTTTTGTCATTTTCATTGGTATGAGGTGGTATCTCATTGTGGTTTTGATTTGTATTTCCCTGATGGCAAGTGATGCGGAACATTTTCTCATGTGCTTGTTGGCCATATGTATGTCTTCTTTGGTGAAATTTCTGTTCATGTCTTCTGCCCATTTCATGATGAAATTTTTTGTTTCCTTGCTGTTGAGTTTAATAAGTTCTTTATAGATCTTGGATACTAGCCCTTTATCTGATATGTCATTTGCAAATATCTTCTCCCATTCTGTAGGTTGTGTTTTAGTTGTCTTGACTATTTCTTTTTCTGTGCAGAAGCTTTTTATCTTGATTAAGTCCCAATAGTTCATTTTTGCTTTTGTTTCCCTTGCCTCCATAGATGTATCTTGCAAGAAGTTTCTGTGGCCTGGTTCAAATAGGGTGTTGCCTGTGTTCTCCTCTAGGATTTTGATGGATTCTTGTCTCACATTTAGATCTTTCATCCATTTTGAGTTTATCTCTGTGTATGGTGTAAGAGAATGGTCCAGTTTCATTCTTCTGCACGTTGCTGTCCAATTTTCCCAGCACCATTTATTGAAGGACTGTCCTTTTTCCAGTGCATAGTCTTTCCTGCTTTGTCAAATATTGGTTGACCATAGAGTTGAGGGCCCATTTCTGGAATCTCTAGTCTGTTACATTGACCTCCGTGTCTGTTTTTGTGTCAGGACCACCCTGTCTTGATGATCACAGCTTTGTAGTACAACCTGAAATCTGGAATTATAATATCTCAGGCTCTGGTTTTCTTTTTCAATACTACTCTGGCAATTCGGGGTCTTTTCTGATTCCACACAAATCTTAAGATGATTTGTTCCAACTCTATGAAGAAAGTCCATGGTGTTTTGATAGGGATTACATTGAACGTTTAAATTACCCTGAATAGCATTGACATTTTCACAATATTAATTCTTCCAATCCATGAGCATGGAGTATTTTTCCATCTCTTTGTGTCTTCCTCAATTTCCTTCAGAAGTGTTCCGTAGTTTTTAGGATATAGATCCTTTACTTTTTTGGTTAGGTTTATTCCTAGGTATCTTATGCTGCTTTTGGGTGCAATTGTAAATGGGATTGGCTCCTTACTTTCTTTTTTCCAGTCTCATTGTTAGTGGATAGAAATGCCACTGATTTCTGGGCATTGATTTTGTGTCCTGCCACATTGCTGTATTGCTGTATGAGTTCTAACAACCTTGGGGTGGAGTCTTTTGGGTTTTCTATATACAGTATCATGTCATCCGTAAAGAGGGAGAGTTTGACTTCTTTGCCAATTTGAATGCTTTGTATTTCTTTTTGTTTTCTGATTGCTGAGGCTAGGACTTCTAGTACTATGTTGAATAGCAGTGGTGAGGGTGGACATCCCTGTTGTGTTCCTGATCTTAGGAGAAAGGCTCTCAGTTTTTCCCCACTGAGAATGATATGTGCTGTAGGCTTTTCGTGGATGGCTTTTAAGATGCTGAGAAACGTTCCCTCTATCCCTACACTCTGAAGACTTTTGATCAGGAATGGATGCTGTATTTTGTCAAATGCTTTCTCTGCATCTAATGAGAGGATCCTATGGTTCTTGTTTTTTAACTTGCTGATGTGATCTATCACTTTGATTGTTTTACAGGTATTGAACCAGTCTTGCATCCTGGGGATAATTCCCACTTGGTCAAGGTGAATAATCCTCTTAATGTACTGGTGGATCCTATTGGCTAGTATCTTGTTGAGAATTTTTGCATCTGTGTTCACCAGGCATATTGGTCTATAATTGTTGGTGAGGTCTTTGTCTGCTTTTAGAATTAGGGTGTTACTGGCCTCATAGAACGAGTTTGGAAGTATTCCATCCCTTTCTATCTTTCAGAACAGGTTTAATAGAATAGGTATATTTCTACTTTAAACGTTTGATAGAATTCCCCTGGGAAGCCATTCTGGCCCTGGACTTTTGTGTCTTGGGAGGTTTTTGATGACTGCTTCAATTTCCTCCCTCTTTATTGGTCTGTTCAGGTTTTCTCTTTCTTCCTGGCCTAGTTTTGGTAATTTGTGGTTTTCTAGAAATGCATCTATATCTTCTAGATTGCCTATTTTATTGGCATATAACTGCTCTTAATATGTTTTTATAATCGGGACCCCTGGGTGGTGCAGTGGTTTAGCACCTGCCTTTGGCCCAGGGCGTGATCTTGGAGACCCGTGATTGAATCCCACGTCGGGCTCCCGGTGCATGGAGCCTGCTTCTCCCTCTGCCTATGTCTCTGCCTCTCTCTCTCTCTCTCTGTGTGACTATCATAAATAAAAAAATATATATATGTTTTTAAAATCGTTTGTATTTCCTTGGTATTGGTGGTGATCTCTCCTTTTTCATTCATGATTTTATTGATTTGAGTCTTTTCTCTTTTGTTTTTGTTTTTTTTTTAATTTATTTTTATTGGTGTTCAATTTACTAACATACAGAATAACCCCCAGTGCCCGTCACCCATTCACTCCCACCCCCCGCCCTCCTCCCCTTCTACCACCCCTAGTTCGTTTCCCAGAGTTAGCAGTCTTTACGTTCTGTCTCCCTTTCTGATATTTCCCACACATTTCTTCTCCCTTCCCTTATATTCCCTTTCACTATTATTTATATTCCCCAAATGAATGAGACATATAATGTTTGTCCTTCTCCGACTGACTTACTTCACTCAGCATAATACCCTCCAGTTCCATCCACGTTGAAGCAAATGGTGGGTATTTGTCATTTCTAATGGCTGAGTAATATTCCATTATATACATAAACCACATCTTCTTTATCCATTCATCTTTCGTTGGACACCGAGGCTCCTTCCACAGTTTGTCTATCATGGCCATTGCTGCTATAAACATCGGGATACAGGTGTCCCGGCGTTTCATTGCATTTGTATCTTTGGGGTAAATCCCCAACAGTGCAATTGCTGGGTCGTAGGGCAGGTCTATTTTTAACTCTTTGAAGAACCTCCACACAGTTTTCCAGAGTGGCTGCACCAGTTCACATTCCCACCAACAGTGTAAGAGGGTTCCCATTTCTCCGCATCCTCTCCAACATTTGTGGTTTCCTGCCTTGTTAATTTTCCCCATTCTCACTGGTGTGAGGTGGTATCTCATTGTGGTTTTGATTTGTATTTCCCTGATGGCAAGTGATGCAGAGCATTTTCTCATGTGCATGTTGGCCATGTCTATGTCTTCCTCTGTGAGATTTATCTTCATGTCTTTTGCCCATTTCATGATTGGATTGTTTGTTTCTTTGGTGTTGAGTTTAATAAGTTCTTTATAGATCTTGGAAACTAGCCCTTTATCTGATATGTCATTTGCAAATATCTTCTCCCATTCTGTAGGTTGTCTTTGAGTTTTGTTGACTGTATTCTTTGCTGTGCAAATGCTTCTTATCTTGATGAAGTCCCAATAGTTCCTTTTGCTTTTGTTTCTTTTGCCTTCCTGGATGTATCTTGCAAGAAGTTACTGTGGCCAAGTTCAAAAAGGGTGTTGCCCGTGTTTTTCTCTAGGATTTTGATGGAATCTTGTCTCACATTTAGATCTTTCATCCATTTTGAGTTTATCTTTGTGTATGGTGAAAGAGAGTGGTCTAGTTTCATTCTTCTACCTGTGGATGTCCAATTTTCCCAGCACCATTTATTGAAGAGACTGTCTTTCTTCCAATGGATAGTCTTTCCTCCTTTATCGAATATTAGTTGAACCCAGGGTCCACTTCTGGGTTCTCTATACTGTTCCACTGATTTATGTGTCTGTGTTTGTGCCAGTACCACACTGTCTTGATGACCACAGCTTTGTAGTACAACCTGAAATCTGGCATTGTGATGCCCCCAGATATGGTTTTCCAGGAAATTAAGGAAGAATTAAAACGATTCATGGAAACTAATGAGAATGAAGATACAACCGTTCAAAATCTTTGGGATGCAGCAAAAGCAGTCCTAAGGGGGAAATACATCGCAATACAAGCATCCATTCAAAAACTGGAAAGAACTCAAATACAAAAGCTAACCTTACACATAAAGGAGCTAGAGAAAAAACAGTAAATAGATCCTACACCCAAGAGAAGAAGGGAGTTAATAAAGATTCGAGCAGAACTCAACGAAATCAAGACCAGAAGAACTGTGGAACAGATCAACAGAACCAGGAGTTGGTTCTTTGAAAGAATTAATAAGATAGATAAACCATTAGCCAGCCTTATTAAAAAGAAGAGAGAGAAGACTCAAATTAATAAAATCATGAATGAGAAAAGAGAGATCACTACCAACACCAAGGAAATACAAACGATTTTAAAAACATATTATGAACAGCTATACGCCAATAAATTAGGCAATCTAGAAGAAATGGACGCATTCCTGGAAAGCCACAAACTACCAAAACTGGAACAGGAAGAAATAGAAAATCTTAACAGGCCAATAACCAGGGGGGAAATTGAAGCAGTCATCAAAAACCTCCCAAGACACAAGAGTCCAGGGACCAGATGGCTTCCCAGGGGAATTTTATCAAACGTTTAAAGAAGAAACCATACCTATTCTCCTAAAGCTGTTTGGAAAGATAGAAAGAGATGGAGTATTTCCAAATTGGTTCTATGAGGCCAGCATCACCTGAATTCCAAAACTAGACAAAGACCCCACCAAAAAGGAGAATTACAGACCAATATCCCTGATATACACGGATGCAAAAATTCTCAACCAGATACTGGCCAATAGGATCCAACAGTACATTAAGAAAATTATTCACCATGACCAAGTAAGATTTATCCCTGGGACACAAGGCTGGTTCAACACCCGTAAAACAATCAATGTGATTCATCATATCAGCAAGAGAAAAACCAAGAACCATATGATCCTCTCATTAGATGCAGAGAAAGCATTTGACAAAATACAGCATCCATTTCTGATCAAAACTCTTCAGAGTGTAGGGATAGAGGGAACATTCCTCGACATCTTAAAAGCCATCTATGAAAAGCCCACAGCAAATATCATTCTCAATGGGGAAGCACTGGGAACCTTTCCCCTAAGATCAGGAACAAGACAGGGATGTCCACTCTCACCACTGCTATTCAACATAGTACTGGAAGTCCTAGCCTCAGCAATCAGACAACAAAAAGACATTAAAGGCATTCAAATTGGCAAAGAAGAAGTCAAACTCTCCCTCTTCGCCGATGACATGATACTCTACATAGAAAACCCAAAAGTCTCCATCCCAAGATTGCTAGAACTCATACAGCAATTCGGTAGCATGGCAGGATACAAAATCAATGCCCAGAAATCAGTGGCATTTCTATACACTGACAATGAGACTGAAGAAAGAGAAATTAAGGAGTCAATCCCATTTACAATTGCACCCAAAAGCATAAGATACCTAGGAATAAACCTAACCAAAGATGTAAAGGATCTATACCCTCAAAACTATAGAACACTTCTGAAAGAAATTGAGGAAGACACAAAGAGATGGAAAAATATTCCATGCTCATGGATTGGCAGAATTAATGTTGTGAAAATGTCAATGTTACCCAGGGCAATTTACACGTTTAATGCAATCCCTATCAAAATACCATGGGCTTTCTTCAGAGAGTTAGAACAAATTATTTTAAGATTTGTGTGGAATCAGAAAAGACCCCGAATAGCCAGGGGAATTTTAAAAAAGAAAACCATATCTCTTTTGTTTTTAATAAAGCTGGCTAATGATCTGTTTATTAATTCTTTCAAAGAACCAACTCCTGGTTTTGTTGATCTGTTCTATAGTTTTTCTGGTCTCTATTTCATTGAGTTCTGCTCGAAACTTTATTAACTCTCTTTTTCTGCTGGGTGTAGGTTATATTGGCTGTTCTTTCTCCAGTTCCTTTAGGTGCAAGGGTGGCTTGTGTATTTGAGGTTTTTCCAATTTTCTGAGCGATCTTATATTGCGATGTATTTCCCTCTTAGGCCTGCTTTTGGTGTATCCCAAATATTTTGAATGGCTATATCTTCATCTTCATTATTTTCCATGAAATTTTTAATTCCTCTCTAATTTCCTTATTGACCTTTCCATCTTTTAGTAGGATGCACTTTAACCTCCGGGGTTTGAGTTTCTTCTAAATATCTTCTTGTGACTGAGTTCAGGTTTCAAAGCATTATGGTCTGAAAATATGTAGGGGACAATCCCAATCGTTTGGTATCAGTTGAGATCTGAATGTGACCCAATATGTGCTCTATTCTGGAGAAAGTTCCATGTGCACTTGAGAAGAATGTGTGTTCAGTTGCATTTGGATGGAAAGTTCTGTAAATATCTGTGAAATCCATCTGGTCCAGTGTATCACTTAAAGCTCTTGTTTCTTTGGAGATGTTGTGCTTAGAAGATCTGTCATTTGCAGAATGTGCCGTGTTGAAGTCTCCCGATATTAGTGTGTCATTATCTAAGTATGTCTTTACTTTGGTTTTTAATTGATGGATATACCTGGCAGCTCCCACATTAGGGGCATAAATATTCATGCTTGTTAGATCCTCTTGTTGGATAGACCCTTTAAGTATGATAGAGTGTCCCTCTTCATCACTTACTGTAGTCTTTGGGATAAACTTTAATTTACCTGATACGAGGATTGCTACCCTTGCTTTATTTGTGGATCATTTGAATGATAAATAAAGCTGTAGGTATCTTTAGGTCTAAAATAAGTCTCTTGTGGCCAGCAAATAGATGGGTCTTGCTTTTTTATCCAGTCTGAAACCCTACATTGTTTGATGGGATCATTTAGCCCATTTACATTCAGAGTTACTATTGAAACGATATGAATTTAGTTCATCATATTATCTATTCAGTCCTTGTTTTTGTCTATTATTTCTTTGGGCTTCATCTTTCTTTTACAGAGCCCCCCTTAATATTTCTTGCAGAGCTGGTTTAGTGATCACATATTCTTTCAGTTTCTGCCTGTCTTGGAAGTTCTTTATCTCTCCTTCTATTCTGAATCAGAGCCTTGCTGGATAAAGTATTCTTGGCTGCATGTTCTATCATTTAATACCTTGATAATACCTTGAATATATCCTGCCAGCCCTTTCTGGCCTGCCAGGTCTCGGTGGAGAGGTCTGCTGTTAATCTAATATTTCTCCCCATATAAGTTAGGGATCTCTTTTCTCTTGCTGCTTTAAGGATTTTCTCTTTATCTGTGGAATTTGCAAGTTTCACTATTAAATACCAAGGTATTGAATGGTTTTTATTGATTTTAGAGGGGGCCTCTCTATCTCCTGGATCTGAATGCCTGTTTCCCTCCCCAAGGTAGGGATGTTCTCAGCTATGATTTGTTCAAACATGCTTTCTGGCCCTCTGGCCCTCTCTGTGCTCTCTGGAACCAGAATTATACGTAGATTTTTCCTTTTGAGGCTGTCATTTATTTCCCTTAACCTTTCCTCATGGTCTTTTAATTGTTTTTCTCTTTTTTCCTCAGCTTTTTCCTTGTCATCAACTTATCTTCTATGTCACTCACTCTTTCCTCTACCTCATTAACCCTTGTCATTAGGACCTCCAGTTTGAATTGCATTTCATTTAATTGATTTTTAATTTCGGCCTGATTAGATCTAAATTCTGCAGTCATGAAGTCTCTTGATTCCTTTATGCTTTTTTTCCAGAACCACCAGTAGCTTCATAATTGTGCTTCTGAATTGGCTTTCTAACATTGGATTGTAATTCAAGTTCTGTAACTCTGTGGTAGAAAGTACTGTTTCTGATTCTTTTGTGGTGAGTTCTTATTTCTAGTCATTTTGCTCAGTGCAGCAGGCTGTATGAGTAGGTGGAGTCAAGAATATTAACCACAACCTAAGTAAATTTCACCCTAGATGATTCTGCCAAGGTCAGAGACCAGAAAATGGAAACAAAGAGAACGAAATAAAACAAAAGGACCACTAAAGTGTAAAACAAATTTTAAGCGAAGTAGTAAAAAATAAAAGGCAGGAATCCTAAAGAAGAAGAGAAAAAGAAAAAAAGAAAAAAAAATGGAAAAAAATAAAAGGTGGGACTGGGAGATGGTGGTGGTATGAAGTTACAGTGGAGGAAGAATATTGTCTATGTGATGGATTCTAGGGGGTGACCCTCTTTTTTCTAAGTATATTAAGTTCTGTATGTTAGAAGATGCTCAGTCCCAAATTTATATAAACTATAAATACTTGTAGAGGGCCCCAACATTAACCACCAAAACACAAATGAGATAAAAGAGGGGGGCAGAATGGCAATGAGGAATCTCACAGAATGAACCAGCATGGTATACCATTTGGTTCTGGGTGCATACTGGTCATGTTTTAGAAGATATTAAATCGAGCTACTGTAGAATAACATGAGGCAGAGAAAACAAAAAAACACAAAACTAAAATAACTTATCTTGTATGTCTCCCCAAATTGAGTAGGTTGAAAGGAATTAAGAAGTGGAAGATATATCTAGGACCTGTAATTTAGAAATATGAAAGTCAGAATGGAAGAATCTTGAAAATGAAGAGGTGTTAAAATTGTAGTTAAGGTGGGAAAAGAGAAAAACAAAAGGAAGTTTACAGTCTGATATAAAAATGAGTTGTTCTGGAAAAAGGGAGAAAAAAAAGTAGGGGTACCCTCTGGTTCTATATACTATAAATCCCTGCACTTCCCCTGGAGCTTTCCAGCGCTGCTCCGTGGAGAACTTGCCCTTCCCCGTCCTTCCAGCTGGTCTTCTGGGGCGGGGCCTGCTGTGCCGGTTCTCAGGTGTGTGCACCTGGGGAGATGCTCCGCCCCTGCTGCTGACCCCGTGAGGCCCCGTCCCCTGGCGGCCCCGCCCCTCCCAGGCGCAGGGTGACCCAGGAGGGACAACCCCCCTGGCGGCGGCCGGGTCCCCAGCCCCGGCGTCAGCTCCCGCGGTACCGACCGCAGCTCCCCGTCCGCACTGGCCTGGATGCTCCGGGGCGGGGGGCGCGGCCCCGCACAGCTCGGGGGCGCCCGGCGGCGGCGGCAGGAGCGTCCCCGCCGTCCCGGGCCCTCCCCGCCTCCCCGCCTCCCCGCCTCCCCGTCCCGGGGGGAGCGCAGGGTCCCGGCCGTGTCCCCCGCGCCCTGGGCTCCGGGGCCTGCGCTGCTGGGGTCGCTCCCGGGGCCGCGGCTCCCGAAGGCAGCAGGGCGCAGCCCCCTCCGCCCGGAGCCCCCGCCCGCCCGCCCGCCCGGCTGCTCCCCGAGGCCCCGCCGGGCGCTCCAGCCCTTTCCCGCGCTCGGCCCGCGGGGTGTGGGGCGCCCTGCCCCGGGCGCACGTCCTGCCAGTGACCCCGGGAGGCTGGAGGCCCCACGGCCCCTCCGCGGCTCCGCCCGGGCTCCCCGCTCAGCGCCTTTCCCTCGGGAAGAATCCGGGGCGGATGTGAAGTTCCCGCTGCCCCGGGCGGGGCCTCCCTGTGCCGAGGCTTTCACCCCGGCCTCGGCCGGCTCCCCGGGGCCTCCCCCACTGGATTCTTTCTTATTTCATTGTGTCCACACCTCCCTACCTTGCTAGAGGCGAAAACCCTTCCCTCTGTAGCGCTCCAGCTGTTCTCTCTTTAAGTCTCAGGTAGGATTCGTAGGTGTTCAGGATGGTTTGGAAGGTATCTAGGTGAGTTGGTGGGGCCAGGCGAGGTGAGGACCCTACTCCTCCGCCATCCTGCCCTCCTCCCCCCAAAGTAATTACTTTTATCACTGTTCCTTGACTGCTCTTTTTTTTTTTTGATAACAGATTTTCCAATTATTTTGTGTCCAGTTGCCTTCTTCCTGGCTTTTCCATTCAAGATAAAATGTACTCTTTGGTGGATGGAAAGCTATTGCTTAATATTTTATTACTGAAAATTACTGTGTGCATTTGATATATCGCGTACTAAATGTGGGATTTAAGAATTGCATATCAACGTGGATAACTATGTCTGCTCTCTGGCCCCATACTTCCCATCACATGGATTATCCCATTTTTTAGATGGGGCACTTGAGGCCCACTGGGCTCTCACTAGCCTTTATACTCCATAACCCTATCAGTATCAGTATCAAAGATGGAAATTATGTTTTAATTTCTAGCCTTTTATATCTCATTTTTCAATTATTGCAAAGCCTAAGTGGAGAAAAATATTTTTAAGTAGAATGCTAAAACTTAAGTAGAGAATATATATAATTATATATATAATACTTAAAACTTAAGTAGACATTATATATAATACTTAAACTTAAGTAGAGAATATATATAATATAATTATATATATTATATGTATTTCCATGTAAGAAATAACCCCAAAATATACCAGCTTTAATATTTACATGTAAAAAATAGCCCCCAAGCCAACAATTATTGGCAAAGTTTTTTGTCCCCCAGGAATCTGAGGGTGGCTTATCTGGGTGTCTCTGGCTCATTGTATCTCAAAAAGATATTGATCAGGACCGCCATCACCTCTCAGCTCCACAAGGGGAGAATTCACTTGCAAACTTATACATGTGGCTATTGACAGGTCTCAGTTCTCACTCTGAGCTAAGAATTGTAGTTTCCTGGCATGTGGACTTCCTCATAGGCCTTCTCACAAAATTTCAGTTTCCCTCCTTTATAAGCAAGGGCTCTGAAGGAGAAAACGTATCAGAATAAGAGTACCCCCAGATCCCTTTGCAACCTTTTCTCAGAAGTGCAGCCTATCACTTTTGGAGTACTCTTCATTAGGATGGAGGCACAAAGCTCAACTCACACTGAAAAGGAGGTAATCACAAAAAGGCACAAACATCAGGATATGGGAATCACTGGAGACCATCTTATTGGTTGCCTACCATAGAACTCCTACTTACTGGAATTCTAAAATATTTGGCATAATGGCTGGAAACTTTGAAAAACTTCACCTTGTAAATGGAATTTTGGAGACAAAAATAAACACACAGTGTGTGTTTTTTTCACTGGGCACATGACTTTGGCTTTGGACTTCATCAAGTTGGCCAAGTGAATCTTTGATATTAACATTTTTCTTTAGGTCCTTTTGACATTTGATTTAGAACATCTCTCTATAGGCTTTATAAGCATTGGTGGGTAAAATGATCTTACTATCTCTATTGTGTTTCTCAGGCAAATATACTGGCCATTAGAGAGTTCTTGACACTGCAGTTGTAAATCCTGACCTTTATCTAGACTAAAGGAAAATTCTGGAAATTAAGTAGTAGGGTTTCTTTGCATTCCTTCTATACCTTTATTTTCCACAAGGGGCTATTTATTCTTGTGAAAGTTAGAGAGAGATATTTTCACCTTATCCTTAGAAATGTCAAAGAACTTACCCTTTTTTTTTTTTTAAATAATAGTATCATAACATACAGTGCAAATTCATTTCAGATACACAATATAGTGTTTTAACCATTCCATATATTCCTCAGTTCTTATCAAGAGAAGTCTACTATTCCCTTCATTTCTTCCACTTTCACATACACCATCTACCCTCTGGCAACCACATTTATTGCTGTAAATGTCCCTCTTTGAACTGCTTTTGCTGCATTGCAAATATTTTGGATAATTGTATTTTCATTTTTATTTGTCTTCATGTATTTTTTTCCTCTGATTTCTTTGATCTATTCATTATTTAGTAGCATGTTATTTAACCTCTATGTATTTGTACTTTCTCCAGATTTTCTTGTGGTTGATTTCCAGTTTCATAGTGTTATGGTCAGAAAAGATGCATGGTATAAATTTTATCTTTTTGAAATTGTTGAAACTGATTTGTGACCTAATATGTGATCTATTCTAGAGAATGTTCCATGTGCACTTGAAAATCATGTGTATTTGACTGTTTTAGAATGGAATGTTTTGACTATATCTTTTAAATACATCTGGTCCAGTGTGTCATTCAAAGCCACTGTTATCTTGTTGATTTAATGTTTAGATGATCTGTCCATTGATGTAAGTGGGATTTTAATATCCTCTGCTACTATTTAATTACTATCAAACATTCCCTTTATATTTGTTATTAACTGTTTTATGTATTTGAGTGCTCTCATGTTTAGTACATAAAATATTAAAACTGTCATGTTTTCTTGTTGGATTATCCCCTTAGTGATTATACAGTGTCCTTCTTTGTCTCTTGTTAGAATGTGTGTTTTAAACTTTATTTGTCTAATATCGTTATTGCTACCCTGGCTTTCTTTTAACATTCATTCACATGATAAATATTTTTCTATCCCCTCACTTTTAATCTGCAGATATCTTTAGATCTAAAATGAGTCTCTTGTAGGCATCATATAAATGGGTCTTGGTTTTTTGTGTGTTTTTGTTTTTATTTTTATCCATTCCACCATCTTCTGTCTTTTGAATAGAGCATTTAGTACACTTACTTTCAAAGTAATTATGGATGGTGATGTACTTACTGCCATTTTATTATTTGTTTTCTGTTTGATATTGTAAATCTCTGTTCCTTTCTTCCCTTGTTCTCTTCTCTCACAATAAGTTGGATTTATTAGTGATATCCTTGGATTTCTTTCTTTTTATTTTTGCATGTCTATTACTGTTTTTTGATGTGTTACAATTTGGTTTGTATATAGCAGCTTCTGTCTGTGGCAGTCTGTATTAAGTTGATGGTTGCCTAAGTTTGAACCCATTATTTTTTCTTCTTTTCTGCACATTTTAAGTATATGGTGTCATATTTTACATAGTTTTTTACTCCCTGGATTGATTTTTACAGATATATTTAGTTTCATTACTTAAGTGCTTCCACTTTTCTTATTCTTACTTATGGACTGTTCTTTACACTCAGAGTCACCTTTAACATTTCTTGTAGTATTGATTTACTGCCCATGAACTCCTTTAACTTTTATTTGTCTGGGAGATTCTTTATGTCTCCTATTCTGAATGACAGCCATTGTGGATAAAGTATTCTTGGCTGCAGATTTTTCCTATCCAGCACTTTGAATATATTATGCCACTTTCTTCTGGCCTGCAAAGTTTCTGCTGAAAATATGCTTTGGGATTTCCCTTGTATGTAACTGTCTTCTTAACTCTTAATGCTTTTTAAATTATTTCTTTATCACTGTTTTTGACATTTTTAATTACTATGTGTATTGGGTGGTTATTTTTGGGGGGTTGATTTTGTTGAAGGATCTCTGTGACTGCTGGACATGATTTTCTGTTTCCCTCCCCAAATTCAGGAAGATTTAAGCTATTACTTCATCAAATAAATTTTCTTCTGTCTCTTCTGTCTCTTCTTCTGTGATTCCTATAATTCAAGTGTTGTTATGCTTGATGGAGTCACTGAATTCCCTAAGTCAATTCTTATTTTGCAATTTTTTTCTCACCTATTCAGCTTGATTACTTTCTATCACTCTGTCCTCCAGGTTACTGATTTGTCCTTCTGCTTTTCCTAGCCAGTTATATATTCCATCTTGTGTATTTTTAATTTCAATTTATTATGTCCTTTATCTCTGATTGGTTCTTTTCTATATCTTTGTTAAGGGTCACACTGATTTCCTCCACTCTTTTCTGAAGTCCCTCTACCATCTTTATTATAATTTCTTTAAAGTCTCCATCAGACATATTACTTATATTCAGTTCACTTTGGTCTTTTTTCCTCTTCTTTCAGTTGGGACATATTCCTCTGCCTCTTTTTTTTTTTTTTTTTTTTTTTTGGTCTAGCTCTCAATACTTCTTTCTGTGCATTATGACAGTCAGCTGTGTCTCTTGCTCTTGAAATTAGTGGGTGTGGCACACGCTTCTAACAAGATGGGTCAAGTCTTCTTCCACAGGGGATGTGCAGCCACCATAGAGACTAAGTCAGCTGGGCCACTCCACAAATCTCATGCTGGTGGAGCACACAGTTTTAACAAGGTGCATGCATCCCTTGTGTAAAGTAATTGGAGCCCACTAACACCAGGACTGAGGTCCCACAAAGTGCACTGTCAGGAGATATGATGTTGGCAAGGTTTGCATTGATTTTCTAAAGGAGAGGACCCTTAGAAAATCTGCTGGGACTGAGGCAGGGTTGGCTAGAGAGAGGAAGGAAAGGTATACACAAGTAAGGTAACTAATGCCACTACTGTTCTGGTTCCAGCAGGCAGATGTATGTTTATGCTGGGGAACATAGGAAGGAAAAGGAACATGCCAGCTTCTCTGTTCCTGGAAAAGTCCCTCAGTGAACTCTGCAAATTTTAAATAACTCTCCCTCCCATATACCCCAGGTTTTTTCAAACTGCTGCTTCTAAGCTGTCTCTCCACAACCTGTTTTTGTGCTGTCTCTTTAAGGGCAAGGACTCAGTTTTCTACTTCTCCCTTCCCAGCTCTCCCAAAGTCAAACCCACTGATTTTTAATGTTCAAGGTTTTAAATCCCATTGTTATAAGAACTCACAAAATTCAACCCCTTTGATTTTCAAAATGAAATTTATGGGTATTCATCTTCCCCAGTTGGTCTCCCAAATATAACAATCTGTTTCCCTCTCTTCCCCCTGCCTGTGGCTCCCTCACTCTGGCAGACAGACCATGGAATTTAGCTCCCACACTGTCTCCTTCCTATCCTCTTTGATGTGGCTTCTCTTCTATAATAAATGTAAAGTTTGCTCTTCAAGTTTTTTGGTCATTTTCTGGATTATCTATACTGTTGTAAGTGTTATCTATAGTTGTGTCCGTGGGATGAAGTGACTTAGGGTCATCCTATTCCTTCATCTTCCACAGAAGTCCCTATTCCTGCATAAATAAAATTATCTTGGAGACATAGTGATATAAACCATTGGAATATAGATAAGGAAAAATCCAAATTAAATAATTATAAATCCTGAGCCAAAAATCTAAAGAAAGCTTGAATACCAGATGCTTTTTTTCCTGATGCTAGCCAAGAAACCATGCAATCATAAGTAGAAAGACAAATTTCTCTAAAGAGAAGGATGACTTAAAAAATAGCTCTCAAAACAACAGAGGACAAACTAAATATATACTGACATATAATATCATAGAGGGATGCTTTGAAATTTAGACTCAAGTTTACACAAGTCACCTTAGACCTGTGGTTCTTCATTGGGCATGATTTTGTTCTCCTGTGAAGAGTCAACAATGTCCAGTGTTATTTTCAGCTACCACAAATGGGAGCTTCCTGGCCTCTGGTGGCCATCCTCAGGGATGGTGCTAAGCATCCTACAATACCTAAGACAGCCTCTCATAATAAATAGGTAATTATCTAGCCAAAAATGCCAATAATGCTGTGATTAAGAAAGCCTACCTTAGACTTATGAGAAAGTTAAAAAGATAAAAAGAAAAGAAATTTAAATATGCCCATATCTAATTTTTCTGGCAGAGGTCAGAAAAAGGTATATTGCTGATATTATAGTGATTATCAAGTAAAAAAAATACAATTATCTAAGGAAAGGTAATACAAATTAAGTATTCAAATGTTTCAGGGCAAGAGTTAGTTGGAATAACTCCCTAGTAGGAGCTGGTACCCAGGAAGCTATTAAGAAGCATCATCTCAGAGCTACTGATAGAAAGTTCATAGGAAAATTATTTGGAGAACCATATTTTGAAGACTGAGCCACCTATTTCAAATGATGATATAAAATTTGGAATTATGTAAGGGAAACACTGGGAAGATGAGTGTAAATTATCCCAGTAATACTTTAGTAACTTCAAAGGTAACTCAGTTATGTTTTTGAAAGTTGAGATCCAAAAACTGAATATACTCTCAGGAAGCATCTGAATAGATAAGCAGAGATATCATTGGTAGAATCACAGCTTGAGTTAGAGTTGGGACTGAGGAAGAACAACCCTTGGGTCATAATTTCTTACCAGCAGTACATAGACACCAAAACATACATATAGTTTAGGGATTCCTCAACTTGAACAGAAAATTTCAGGGATGCCTGGGTGGCTCGGTGGTTGAGCATCTGCCTTTGGCTCAGGGTGTGATCCCGGAGTCCCGGGATCGAGTCCCGTATATGAGGCTTCCTGAATGGGGCCTGCTTCTCCAGAGGGAAGAGGCCTGTGTCTCTGCCTCTGTGTGTGTGTGTCTCTCATGAATAAATGGGTTAAATCTTAAAAAAAAAGAAAGAAAGAAAGAAAAGAAAAACTTCACATTTTTGTCCTCATTAAGAGAAATAATATTGTGTGCTTTTGTGAATATAGTTAAAATATCCTGTTCATATTAGCAATATCATAATTTATTTATTAAAGGAATTAACAGATATTTTGTATCACACTAGAGTTGTAAATATTTTGAACTACCCTTTGTGATTATCCCTTTTGAAAAATCACAGAAGTAGAATTACTGTGTAAAAGATCAATATAAAAACATATATAACATTGTAAAACAATTTCAAATATCTTTATAATTCTATGTCCATTATGTTGGTTTATTTTGTAATTTTAGCAGTATTGTAAGAAGGGAGTCATAGATTTGGCTTTGCAAGACTACCAACTAGGTACTTGGCATGCAAAAATAGTTAAGAAACACTTCTCTGTATGAAATCACTCTACTAAAGATGGAGAAGGCAGGCAGGACTTATTTGCATAACTGATGTGTTGCCATATCCAGAATTGATGTGCCTCATATCTCCTAGTAGATGACCTCTCTAGATGACATTAAGAGGAAATATGCTAGAGTTGGAGATGTATAATCTTAAAAAAATGAAAAAATTAGTGATAGATGCATGTATGGTCTTGAATGACATACTGATAAGTAGTTCAAAAGACTGTAAGAGAGTGTGTAATGAGAGCAAACAAGGGAAAAAGTAAAGTCTATGAAATTAGTTAAACCTTAGACTCTGTAGGAGAAGATCTGATTAAGGAAGCTAGATAATTATTACTCTGAAGAATAAGAGTTTCCAAGATCAAAAAAAAAAAAAAAGCCCAGATCTCTTGGTTCTGGAAATTTGCAGTTTCAAGGAAGCCAGACTGTACTACAGAGAATAGATCAAAATGAGGGTATATATTATTTAATTATTGATATTTGGTGTCAATTTAGCATGACTATATAAACTTTTCCTGAAAAAGAATACTTGCAAGTTGAGAATTTACAGGGAACAAGCAAGAAAACCCAGTTCCTAGAAGAAAGGCATTGACTTGATTTGTAAGGGCTCTTTTAATTCCATGGATATAAAAATTTGATCATAATAAGTGTAATCATGGATTTGGTCAATTAAACAAGACTAGAAATTGATAGAGGTGAAAGATCACACATGGCCGTTTGCACATGTCAATGAAAGCTTCTCAGACTTCCAATCAACTCTTTCACAGGAATTTCCAGGCATTTGTTCAAAAAATTATAAACAATATCTTGTCTTTAGACATGGTAACAAATATGGAAAGGACCACTGAAAACTTTCCAAGAATGCTGGTGCATCCTATACTAGCCATCAGTGTTCCAGCTGGGCTTTTATCAAAGCAAAATGAAGCTGGGAGCCTTACAATAGAGACTACATATGTTCTTAAGGCCCAAATGCCTCTACCTCAGCCAGAAACATGAAGATATTAACAAAATGGGAACTTGAACAAATATCTATATAGTCTTAGGTATGATTTTTGTGTGTGTCACAAATACCGAAGTAAACCTGTCAGTATTCAAAAGCATTCTTATAAGATGGTAAATAGCAAACACAGACAGCTCTGCCCCATCATTGTCAAGACTCACCAGACATATTCCAGAGATGTATAAAAGACAACACTGACATTAAATGGAATTTTAGAGTAGTTAGATATAGTTAATGTTCATATAAGAGTTGGAGGAAAAAGTATAGAGTAGATACATTTCCTGGCATAAGAGAATCAAAATAAATTGGAGACAAAGATATTTTTGGGTCAATTATCAATGACATAATGATATTTGAATTCCCTTTCAGAGGAAATGCAAAAGATATGGGAGACATTGACCCAGCCATGTCTGCCCAACAAAATACAGATCTTCATTGACTTACAGCAGGGTTACTTCCTGATAAACCCATCATAAGTTGAAAATGCATTTAATATACCTAACCCACCAAACATGATAATTTAACCTAGGCCACCTTAAATGTGTTCAGAACATTTACATTAGCCTATGCTTGAGCAAAATCATCTAATACAAAGCTTATTTTATAATAAAGTATTAAATATCTCAAAATATATTGAGTGCTGTACTAAAAATGAGAATCAGAATGTTTTATGGATGCAGAATAGTTGTCAGTGTTTCAGTTGTGATTGCATGGCTGCCTGGGAGCTTTGGCTTGTTGGCCAGCATCATGAGAGAGTATGGCACCCAATATTGCTAGCCCAGGAAAAGATCAAAATTCAAAATTTGAAGTATGGTTTGTACTGAATGCATATCACTTTTGCACCTTGGTAAAGCCCAAAAAATAGTCAAATTATTGTAAGTCAGGGACTGTCTTTAGATATGAAAATTCAATGATTATATCTAGATTTGAGTTCTGCTGCAAAATTTTTCCATAATGCAGTGAAATAATCCAGCCTTAAGTATACCTTCTTAGATACAATCACTAGGACTGTAATGTGGAGCATTAGTTGTCATGGAATATATTAAAAAGGCAGTGGCTAGAGTGTAACTTCAACCACAGCAATCATTGTAGAGAAAGCACAGTAGCTATCTAGGACATGCTCTCCCCATGACAAGTTAGTCAAACAGGTTAGACATGAAAAATTGTGCCAGTGTATTTAATGCTTCTGTTTACATTATATCTGCTAATATTCTTTTGGCCAAATTCTATAACAATAGACATGAAATATAATCTGTCACAGTGCAAGGGACCGCCAAAACAGACCAATAAACTTTTTTACAGAAGTGGCTGCTCATTTCCCTTTAGAGTTTTCAGACCATGAGGAGAAGAATTTTCTGAAGGCCAAAAAGACTTGAACTTTAATCTATAGCTCTGTTACTCATTTGTTTTTCTTCTCCCTTGTACTGTCGACTCTTTGGATTATGCTCCTGAAATAGTAAAGTCCACCAAATAAATAGCTCTTATTGAGATGTAATTGGCATATAATATTATATTACTTCAAGTTCATGACATTATGATTTAATATTATGTATATATAACAAAATGCTCACCACAATTAATCTAGCTAACATCCATCATCCATCTAATAGATCTTAAGAAAATTGTAAAGATACCTTAATTCACTTCCTTATTTCCAGGGGGAAAGCCCCACTATTTCTGAATGTAAAGTAGAATTTATAGAATAAGAAAATAAAGAAGCTAAGAGTTGATGTCACATGGGATTAATTTTAGAAATGACTGCTTTTAATCAAAGGGTTATGTTCTAACAAGAGTGATTTCCTGCTGTTTTCTCTTTCAATTTATTGGACACCTCATTTCATGATTAACACATTGTCACATCATAAAGGCAAAAAAAGAGACATTTCCTTTAAGTAGGCCTATGCCAGAGAACTTAATTTTTAATATGTATCATACAGTTGGAGTGCAAATGAACTGGAAATATGAGAGAGAAAAAACTTGACTCTCAGTGAATTTTCCAGGTAAAATATTAAACATAAAATGCAAATATATTCAAAAAATACAAGTAGCAAAAGATAATATTTTATCCTATTGTCTCTGGATTCTTTTTGGACTCCAAAAGTTTCACTTTGTTTCACACCTACTTTCCTCTGTTTGATCTCAAAGCAATTCCTGTTATGATTTTGGTATATATCATTCTATATCTATGTTTTGAGGTTTATATCCATAAATACTATAGAGTATTGTTTTTACATGTCTGCATAAACATTCTCAAAAGTATTATACATATATATTTTATACCCAGGCCTTTCTTTTTCAGCATTATCTTCTGCAGCTCTATATATGTGCATATATTAACTATAAAAATTATTACTATTGAATATTTTTCATCATATGTATATTCCAATATATTTTTTCATGTCCTATTGTTGACCATGCATTTTTTTCCAATGGCTTACCACTGAACATGCTTTTGTAAGTCTTATTTTGGCAAGTGAAAACATTTTTCTAGGATAAAGAGCTGCATTGTTTCTTCACCTTATTATTCACCACTATGTTCCTTTATGATTTTTGTTCTTTGTGCTTTATTTAAGAAATATTCCCTAACCTATACCTTGAAGATATGTTTATTAACATCAAATTGTTTTTTTATATTTGATATATACTATCAGAAATTTAATTTGCATGTGGTACCAGATATAAATCTAATTGTATTTTTCCCCATTCAGTTAGAAACTTTCCACAATGCATTCATTTTAAAAGACCCATTTTTCCTCAGTTATTTACTTTTTTTCTTACCCAAACAAGGACCAATACCCAAAGACCCAGTTGTACTTATTTGTTCTTAGTTATCTTTTCTATCTTACTGATCAATTTATACAATCTTAAATAATATATTCTTTTCTTTTAGGATTTTATTTATTTATTCATGAGAGACACACACAGAGAGAGAGAGGCAGAGACACAGGCAGAGGGAGAAGCAGGCTCCATGCGGGGAGCCCAGCATGGGCCTCAATTCCAGGTCTCCAGGACCAAGTCCTGGACTGAAGATGGCGCTAAACTGCTGAGCCACCCAGGGATTCCCTTAAATTATATATTCTTTCAAATGGGGGCTTTTTCATCTTGGACTGAGGTAAAACAAGACTTTATTTTTATCCTTCAGGCAAAGTATTGTTTTTGTTAGCCTTCAACCTGATCTCTTCCCCATAAATTTGAGAAATATTTTGCCAATGTTCATAATTTTATGTGGAACAGTATTTCCATTGGTATTTAATTAATAAACCATTACAAATTAACCTTTTAAAATGTACTATTCAGTGGATAGTTAGTATACTCACAAAGTTGTGCAACAATCACCATTACCTAATTGCAAGAAATTTGTATCACTCCAGTAAGAAGCCCCCCATAACCAGTAGCGTTCATATCCTATACCCTACTCCTTCCCCATGCTCTGATACACATTAACAATATAGCCTTTTGCATTTGTCCTCTTTCATTTAGCATAATGCTTTCAAGGTTCATTCATGATGTTGCATGTACTTCAGCTTTTTATGGTTCAATAAGATTCCATTGTATGAATACATCACTTTTTTATTCATTCACCAAATAATAGACATAAGGATTGTTTCCAGTTTGGGCTATTATAAAAAATGCTGCTATGAACAATCTTGTTCACATTTGTGTACTGATGTATGTTGTCATTATTTTTGTGTATATACTTAGGAGTTCGATTTCTGTGTCATAACACTATGTTTGCATTTTTGAAGAATTTACAAACTGGTTTGCAAAGCAGCTGCATAATTTTATTATCCCAGTAGCAATGTATTAGAGGTAGGCTCTGGATTATCTCTGGCTATCCAGGGTCATTGAGAACCAAGCACCATTTACTTAAAGCAAAAACCTAGGACCTGCGATCTAGAACCACAGATGTTTCCCTGAGAAATCTCCACCTACACACACACACACACACACACACACACACACACACAGCAGTTATATGCTTCCTGCTTGCCTATGGTATAAGATAATAAAGAATTCAGTAGGGCTAAGTTAAGAGATTGGAAAGTACCTCTCCCACCAGCCTTTCTTTGGAAGAAAATGGGATTTAGAGGTAGGGTGGCCACTATTCCTTACCAAGAGATTCATGGTCATAAATTTCTTCTCTTTTAAATAAAGGTCCTACTCACCCCCAAATTCCCAATCCCTACTTTTCTGAAATGTAAGGCACTTGTCTCTTACCCTTCCTGTGTGCACTAAGTGAAGAAATTTCTGTTCCTTTTATATTTGCATTTCCCAATTTTCACTGCAGAGGTTTAGAAAATTGAAGATAGTGAAACACTAGAAAAAGCGATTGATTTCATCATGTTTTAGATTAAGAACACCCAGTATACATTAGATGTTCTTACTTTGAAAAGCCTTGGATGTTTTTACAGTAGTTTTTTAGCTGCTGTTTTGCTATTGTATATTTGGAATAACTAAGTCATGAAAAATAAAGAATCTTAGAATAAGACATCTGCATAGGTGCAAATGAAGGAACTCAAATGGATTCATTTACTTAATGGCACTGTGAACCTCACATCATATCCTTGTCATGTTTAGAAGCCAAAGCAGGCATTCAATATGAGATTAAGTTAATCCCTTTGTTTCACTAAGTCAAAACTCCTGGAATACTCTCAACCTATATGCCAAACATGGCACACACATATTAGACTGTTGGAAGAAACACATACATTCGGGAAGGATAAATATTCTTAGCTATGAGAAACAGATACCATCTGCCTCAGAGGATTATCAACCTAAGAACTAATCGGATTTCTCTAATGGGATTAAAACATTTTCTTTGAAATGAAATTTCTTTGAAATTTTCTTTGGAGGAAAATGAAGAGAGTTTTCCAGCTGAATAGAAATGATACCATACCACCACCACCAACAGCAATAACAAATATCAGAAACTTAAGTGTACTGAGATCATCCTGATTGACTAGAATCCTTGTATTTTTCCTCTTGGCCCACTTTTCTTTCAGTCCTCCAGAAGCGCTGGGGGAGAGTTTGAGTCGTGTAAGCACAAAGAAACTCTAAAATCTTTCTAAAAACATTCAGTTCATAGTCTGGCCTCAAGTGTTTGAAAAAAAATGATCTATACTTATTTTATTTCTCCTCCAAAATGTGGAAATGCTCTCTCTTTATAATTTTATTTCCAAGATCTCATGGTCATCAGTGCTGAGGAAAAAGAGTGTACAGACACCTAGTTTCAGGCTATCTCCAGAAAATACCCAATGGGCAGAAAGAAAGAAGCCCTTTCAGGAGAGCCCAACAAAAAAAGATGCTATAGAACAGATTCAGCCACCAGGAGAAGGCTGACACGGGTAGGCATCAATAATTAATATCTCAGATGGTTAGGACAGAAAAGATCAATCAAGAGAGGCTGTCTACAAATGAGTTCTCTGGGTGAGCTTTCATTATGATTGGAATCAAGTAAGACTGAGTCAGAGTCAAAATATAATCTAGTGGTACTCTAGAGATCAATGGTAGTGGGTGAGGTGACAGGTAAATAAGTCAGTGGAATCAACTAAGTGAGTCAGGTATGGTGAAAGATTGATATCCTTAAAAAATGAATAGTTGGGTAAGTAGAAAAGGTCCAGAGAAAAAGTGAGTTCTTACTGGGGCTAGACGGGAAAAAAAACAATAAGGGAGGGTAAAGAATAGATCATAATGAATGCAGAATCCAGCATAAATAGATTAAATAAATAAATAAATCATACATACATAAATACATAAATATATAAATAAGCTCTGTGGTGGCCGAGAGGCATCCAATGGTAATGGTGACAAAATGGGAATTGAGGGATGCTGTGTCCAAAAGAGAGTACAGTCCAGAGATACATGGTCAGACCTAGTCTAGACTCAGAGAAACTATGAAAGCCAAAACAGGTAATGAAGCAGCATTTCCATAGACTCTCCAAACAGAAGAATAGATCTTTAGTCTATGGCTTAGTTCTCACACCCTTAAAGGCAGAAATATTGCTGTAATTGCTATGGGAATTTGCAAACAAAAGAAGTTTGTTCACTTGGCTGAGAAGACTGAAAATACAAGCTGTAGAAAGAAGCAGAACAGAGACAGAAGGACTTGGCAGGTTCACAGTCCCCACATCCCTACTTTACAGTTCTCCATTCAAACATTACCCAAAGGTTTGTTTTATATCCTTTCCCCTCTCAATTTCCACTCCAATGTCAGCACTAAGCTATATACTGGAACCCCACAAGTGCATGGATACAGTAAGAAGTGGAACAAAAGAAAAAATGAAAAGAGATTAATCAACTTTTGTTGAGAGAACTCAGATCCTGTGGCACCTTACCTGCTTTCAAGTGAGTTTTTCAAGCTGGGAAAATATAAGAATTACATATGATGAAGGCAGAAGCAAAGTGATATTTAGGAAGGAGGCTGAGAAAAAAAAAATGATCCATTAGAAACAGAATCTTATAGTAATAGACCCTGGGAGCTTCAGGGATTGGTTACAAAGTCAAATGATCTATAGCAAGGTTTGTATATATTCAATGATTTATTGTGTTAAGTGCTTTAAACCATATTATCCTAGTAAATAATCACAAGAACCTATAAGTTTTGTAAGCCAGCCAAAGTTTCAAAGAAGGAACCTGAAACCCAAGGAAGTTAACTTGTACAAATTTGGAATCCAAAGTCATGCCTCTGAAGTCAACCAATAGTCCTTCCACCAGTAGGCAAGATTCATCACTTTAATTATCATAGGTTGGCAGAGTAGGAAACCTGAGAATTTCTTCAGTTCTAATTTTCCTTCTATGGGGCCATGCTCTGAGGTCCCTATTTTCTGAGAAGCACTGACCCTTTTAAACTGATGTCCTCATAGATTGTGGGTCCAGAATGTCATTAAAAGGAGAGTTTAAGATGAATTCAGATTGCTCAAGGTTGAATCTTAATTTTTAATATTTCTCTCCTCCTACCGCTACCTTTGTCATTCTGTGTTCACGCTAAAAGACATGAGAAAAAGAAAATAAGAGTACGGGATCCAGTGCTTTATCTTCTGTCTAGACAAGCTCCAACATTTGTTATTCATGAATAATAAAGTTTTCCACATTGAATGAACTGAAATCTGTTTTTATGTTATTATTCATTTGATGGTAGGTAGGAATATTTTCTACCTTTCCCTCTTTGTAAAACTCAAAGAAAGAAAGATTTTCTGCTTATGATATTCAATTGATATTTCAGCCACATATCTTCTATTTAAAAGGGACACAAAATCTCACATTTACAAAAGCACATAGGCTTTGTCAGATAGGATTTATGCTTCTTTAGGCCATGAATAAAACTTTAGAATACAATCAGAGGTTTTTAGAGACTTACTACTGCTCTGTAGATAAATTGTGAAAATAGGAGTGGCTTGTCCTAAGACACTCAAGATGGAAAGGTGACTGAGGAACATGGCATGACAGCTTTCCTCTTCTGTGTATACTTTGAATATTCTCAATAATCAATTCTATAGCCACTGAATCTCTGTGTTTGAACTTTTACCCTAGATCTTTCTGCCACACCCAGATAGTTGGCATGTGAGCTGTAAATAGAAGACTTTGTCCCAGTTCTAAGCCTTGACTATTCCACTGGTTTTCCAGAGCAGGGGGGTTGGAAAACAACAGTGTGCAATCACAGAATTGTGTTTTTATACAGTCCATATAGTAAAATCTAATTTCAACTGACAGATATTTGCAATCAATTTGGTTCATTAACTGCCCTTTGAGATTCTCAGATTCTGATTCCTCCGTCACCACCATACCTAGTCCGTAGTAGTATACTTTTCCAATGTTAACAGTTTTAGCAAGCTCTATCACAGCTCAAAAATGTGAAATACTGTAATCATAACTGAGGTTCTACCATTTCAACAAGGATTTTACAAAATACAACAAGGAAAAAGGAACAAAAAGGAAAAAAGATTTTTTTAAAAACTTTCATGTGATACAACATAAAAAAAAAAAAAAAACTAAGACACGCAGCATGATTTCAAACACTTGCACTGTCACATGCTAGCTATATAAGTCATTTAGGGCAGGTTGTCTTCCACCTTTGTTCTTCGGTTTCTTTTTTTAGAATATGGAGACAAAAATATCCGTAGATTGTGATATCAGTTGGGATATGATGGTGACAACTTGAGTAATCAAAATCAAAGAATATTAAGGGAAGTAAAATTCAATGAGACAGACTCAATGGACCAGATTAATTATAATATATATAATCAATCTTTGGTACACTTGATAAATGGTGGTTATGATTAAGAATACCAATAGAAGCAAGGAGAAGCCCTACTAGTCCTGAAATTTATTTATTTATTCAGAAATAGCTTAATAGTAAATTCTAGCTCTTGGTGGCTTATATTACTTTGTAACCTTATCTAGAAGATTCTAATTTTTCTGGGTACAACTGGCAGAGTTTCTGGCTCAATAATCCATGGACAGCAGACCTAAAAATCTACAGATTGAATTTCTCTACCAAGGTATAATTCATTTTTCTTTCTTTCTTTCTTTCTTTCTTTCTTTCTTTCTTTCTTTCTTTCTTTCTTTCTTTCTTTCTTTCTTTCTTTCTTTCTTTCTTTCTTTCTTTCTTTCTTCTTTCTTTCTTTCTTTCTTTCTTCTTTCTTTCTTTCTTCTTTCTTTCTTTCTTTCTTTCTTTCTTTCTTTCTTTCTTTCTTTCTTTCTTCCTTCCTTCCTTCCTTCCTTCCTTCCTTCCTTCCTTCTTCCTTTCTTCCCTCCCTCCCTCCCTCCCTCCCTCCCTCCCTCCCTCCCTCCCTCCCTCTCCCTCTTTCTTTCTTTCTTTCTTTCTTTCTTTCTTTCTTTCTTTCTTTCTTTCTTTCTTTCTTTCCTTATTTATTTACTTATTTTTCAAGTTAAGGATATTTCAGTGCTACATGATGTCATAGGTCATCATGATCATCTTCAGCATTGATGATTTGCTAGAACTCAGAGAATTTGGGGATGGGGAAAATTGTTATTCCCACAACTGTGGTTTATTACAGCAACGAGCCACAGAATAACATTAACAGAGAAAATGGCTTCATAGGAAAGAATCCAGTAAAAAATAGGCATGAGCTTCTAGTTGTGTTTTCCAATAGGATGTGCTTTCTCAGCAATCCTGTGAGTCAGTATTTAGAAAGTATTTCCAACCAGGGAAACTCATTCAAGCCTTTTTGTTGGAGATCAGTCTTGTAGTCATGAAGTATTCCATGACTGACTTCAGCTACTTATTCTCTAGCCCACTATCATACATATATGTCAAACTGATAAAGTATGGGTGAACAAAAACAGATATTCACTCCAAATAACATTATTTAGCATAAAATACCTGATGTGTGACCGTAGGTCTCAGGTATATAAAGCTGCTCTTATCTGACCAGATTCTTTTCCAAGGGTTCAGAGTTAATCTCACAAGAGCTAGTCTGACACTAGTCATTTCTCTGAAGTATGCAGATTTTGGCTACCCCAACACTGATGAGCTAACTTTTACTACCAGACAACTTCAGTGATTTTTCCCAGAAAATGAACCTGAGATGACTCACTCACCTTTATTTTAAACTCAAAGCTGTCTTGCCCCACTTTTTCAATCATATAATTGAAATAGCACCTTATCCACATGAAGCTGAACTGATCACGGTGAACCCCAGGCTAAATTCAATTCCATGTCAGCCTATTCATGGAATCTCCCAAAGAGTCCCTTCACCTCAGGGTCTTCTCATGTATTGAGCATCACCCCCAGTGTTTGTCCAGTCAGAAGAGTTCACTTATAGTTTCTAGGATTGTTTTAAGATAAACTTGTCTCGTTTTTTTGTTTGTTTTGTTTTTTTGTTTTACTATATGTGATGTTGACCTTTGTCCTTTGTATTCAATTACTCTTTAAAAATCAATTTATTTGTTATTTTCTGCTACTAGAACATTGTTGCCAACCTCCTTTAAAAGGCAAAAAAAAAAAGTAAATAAACAAAATACAAATTAGAAGATGCAAATCTCAATACTCTGTGTTCCATGCACCATGTTAATAATCTAAAAAAAAAATCCATGGTTGAATGAAGAGTTTGAAATTTCCAAATCTTGAGATGATGTGTGTGCTTCACCATATTCTTAATTGAGACTATAGTAATTTCCAATTTGAAAACATAACACAATGGAGTGTGAGATTACATTATATATCTCAATCCCAAAATATAAACAATGAATTCAATGCTTAAAAAAAAAAAGAATACCAAATTATGGAATGGGGTGTACCTCATCATAAATAAATATGGTTATATAACAGAGTTTTTAGATACTATCTAAAAAAATTATTTTGGAGCTCTAATAGAATATTTTTCAAGTACTGCTTTTAATAAATCTTACACAGAATTGCAAGGCTTCAGCTTAAAATTATTTTGAAAGCCAAAAAATTTTTCAAACCACAAAGAAATGGAATATTATGGCAATCAATATTTCTGTTCTCATCTTTCCTTACCCAAAAAAGAACAAATTAAACATCTTTATTTCTATTTGGGCATATTTAATTCAGTCTTCTAGAGAAACAGAATCAATAGGAAACATTTATATAGCTATAGATTATGCATTTTATATAGATAGTTTTTAAATTGAAATATCTTAAATATAAGTATACAAATTATATTAATATAATTATTTATATATTTATTTGTGTAAATAAATTGTCTTATATGGTTAAGGGGTCTGGCATGTCCAAAATCTGTAGGGCAAGCCATCAGACTGGCAACCCAGGAATTAATGCTGTAATCTTGAGAAAGAACTTTTCTTCTTTGAGGAACTTTATTTTAGACTCTTTAATTCTTTCAACTGATTGGATGTGGCCCAACACTCACTATGGAGTACCATCTCCTTTACTTAAACTAACCTTACTTTTGATGTACAAAATTCCTTCATAGCTACATCTAGATTAGTGTTTGATACTACAACCTAGACAAGTTGACACAAAAGCTAACCACCACAGAGTAGCTAAGAGATTTCAAGATGAGAGATCAAGAATATAATATGCATTATAAAAGTTTATTATTAGACCTGAAGATATTAACAGCTATCAGAGGCTATCAGCTAACAGGATTTCTTACAGCTTACAGTAAAGTCTGTCCAGAGCTGGCCCAGGAGTTTTCCTTTTAGCTCACAGTATACACTTTTGGGCACTATTTGAGTACTCTAAAACTGCATGTAGTATTTTATAAATGAGATATTAAAACCCACAGAAGTGAACAAAACAATTACATACCTCAAAATGGAATGGACATCATTGTCTAAGGACCAATATGAAAGTCACAGGCTTATAAAAATTGCATCAAGAAGTCTAAAGGGAGAAGCTTGTGGAGAATCTTAATGTCATCAACAAATGCTTTTAATGTTCTGTTCAGAGCAAGAAGAAAAAGGAAAAAAAATAAGCTAATTGTAGTTTATGGAATTTTATAGCAGATAAATGACTGCAAATTGCCAACTTCCGTTTTGATGATCTACTATTTGTTGAAGAGAATAATCAAACAAATTTAAAGTAACAAAATTAACATTTTTTGAGATAATAAAAGTTGAGACTTCTTGAGAGGATCTTATGACACAATTCAACTGTTTTAAATAATTTTTGTTCTCTAGAGCCAGGTGTTGTCAATATACAAAGGAATTTACCAAGATATCATTGATAATCTTTAAGGAATAATTGAGGACATGAACGATACTTGATAAGATGAAAATCAATACCATAGTGATAGTTTTTAGAAAAGAAAAAGTACATTTTATATATTGGTGCTATGCAATAGAAATACACTGCAGGGCACATTTGCAATATTAAATTCTTTAGTTGCTATAATGAAAAACAAATAAAAAGAAACAGATGAAATTAATACTAACAATTTATTTTGTTTAATCTAACATGTTCAAATTAAAGTCATTTTATACATAGTCAACATAAACCTAATAGTGAGATAGCTTGCCTTTTTATAGAACATTAATTTTTGAAATATGGTGTACATTTTATACTTACATAACTCAATTGGTACAGTCAATTTTTATTGCCTATTTAATAACAGAATTAAACACTGAAAATCAAGTTTCTTTAATAATTATATCTGCATTTAAATTTCAAAATGTCAATGTTACATTTATTCAAGATAAAATTTAATATCACCTTTGTGAACTTATTGACATCAAATTCAAAGGAAAATTCAATAAATCGAAAAGCAACTTTAAATTTTGAATATCAGTATATTCTTCAAAATTTTCTTTTAGGTTCTGTAGCCAATTTACATAACATTATTGATTAGATTTAAAATCTTCTGAATATTGATTCAAGTTGGATGTAGCTTCTAGAGTTCTATATTATAAAATCTTTCCATTTCTTTTTTAAAAGATTTTATTTATTTATTTGAGAGAGGGAGAGAGAGTAGGAGCAGGAGGAAAAGCAAACTCTTCACTGAGCAGGGAGACTGACATAGGGTTGGTCTTAGCATCCAGGATCATAGCCTTAGCCAAGAGCAGACACAACCAACTGAGCCACTCAGAAGCCCCTAAAATCTTTGAATTTCAACATAAACTATTATGCCTGTCTGGTTTAGTTGCATAAGATTTTTCTTTTTCTTCAGTTTTATGCTTAGCTCATTCATACACAGAATGAAATCATGAGTAAAAGTAAATCATACCACCATTTTCTCCCTTTGTTTATTGAATATTTTCCTGCATGCATTCCTTTTCTTTCAAGATAAACTTGAACAAATGTTAACAATACAGTGTATCTTTGTAATACTTTTCCAGAACATAATCAGTGAGTATAGGAAAAAACATTAAATTGTTCAATTCATTGTTTTCTATTTCTTTTTTTTAAAGATTTTATTTTTTTAATTTTTATTTATTTATGATAGTCACAGAGAGAGAGAGAGAGAGAGGCAGAGACACAGGCAGAGGGAGAAGCAGGCTCCATGCACCGGGAGCCCGACGTGGGATTCGATCCCGGGTCTCCAGGATCGCGCCCTGGGCCAAAGGCAGGCGCCAAACCACTGTGCCACCCAGGGATCCCTGTTCTCTATTTCTTTAAGCAAATCCATAAGCTGGCAATGATCAATAGTATATCATATAAAATTGGAAGATAGTAACAGCAGAGTCCCTGGTATCTTTTGTAGAGTCTGCTACAGAAAACAGAGTACCATACTTTCAATATGTATTATTCAGTTATATGACTCATAAAGGAGACATTAATTTACTCTTTTAAAATATTCTTATATTCATATTATTTTACCTGAAATGTTTGGTGATAGAAAGAAAATTTATATATTTAAGTATAGTTTTTTCACACTTAAACCCCACAAGTTTGAATTCTTGAGGCTATAAGTTGATAGCATTTTGTTTTCACTTTGGATGCTTTGAAGAGACAAAAATTTATGGAAAGTATTAATTGAGCAATGTCTCACTTCACGTAATTAATCTCTGATATTTTTATAAAGACATTTTATTATCATTTGGTGGCTTAAGTGAAAAACTTTAACTTCTGCAAAATTTCTTTCTTAATCTTTTCCTCTTAACTGCTAAAAATTTTCCACAACTCAATTTACCATTTCTCCATATAAAATTGTTTCCTTTTTTGTTTTTAAATTGTTTCCTTTTTATGCAATGATCTGAGTAATTTAAGCCTATCCAAGGATATAAATTAGATCATGTTGAAAAAAATAATATTATAACTAGATATTAAATTATTATTTCATATTACATAGTTCTTTTATTATTTTTATAAAGAATTCTTTTCAAATTTATTATTAATTTTCTAGAAATGTTTCAATATTGCTCATTTTATTAATTTTTTTAGTTTAATATTGAAGTTTAGGTTATTAGTTCATTGTAGATCTTTCAAAAAATTATCATTTACAGTAATGTCTCCCTCTAAGCATTTCTTGGGCCGCAGCCCATAAGTTTGGTATATTGTATTCTAGTTTTCTTATTTTTTAAGAAAAAAATTAAATTTTATTTATGTATTCATGACAGATGCAGAGAGAGAAAGGCAGAGGCAGAAGCAGGCCTGATGTGGGACTCAATCCTGGGACTCCAGGATCACACTCTGAGCCAAAGGCAGATGCTCAATGACTGAGCCACCCAGGCATCCCAATTATAGAGCTTTTAAATGTAAATCCATTTCCTCTCTCCTTTATGCTATTATTGAAATACAAATTACATCCCTAATTTATTCTGTACCTATTGACATAAATTCATAATTCTTGCTTTATACAATTTTCTTTTTAAAAACATAATTGAAAAGTGTTACAAAAATACATTTATTCTTTATTTTGTGTATACTCACCTATGACATCGCCTTTATCAATGCTCACTATTTTTTCATGTGGATTTGGCTTATTTTCCAGTGTCATTTCATTTAGCTGTACAGATTTCATTTATATTTATTGGTCAATTCAGCTAGTGATATAATTTCTCAATTTTGTATTATTTGGGAATGTTTTAATTGTCCTTCATTTTGGAAAGATAATTTTGCAGCTATAAAATTCTTGCTTAATGGTCTTTTTCTTTTAGGTCTTTTAATATTTCACATTATTGTCTCCTGGCTTTCATGGTTTTTGAGAATATACTAGCTGTTAATCATATTGAATTTTTCTTTTTAATGGGATAAGCACCTTCTCTCTTGCTGTTTTAATATTCTCCTTTGCCTTTTAGCAGCTTGATTATAATGTGTCTAGGTGTAGACATCATATAATCCTACTTGGACAATGATTTTTTTTGTAGATGTAGATCAATGTTTTTCATTAGATATGAGATTTGTGCGATTATTTTAAAAAATATTTCTATGCCTCGTTTTTCTTCTGCTTTCCTTATGAGACTCACATTATGCTGATGCTTATACACTTGAGTGTTTTTTTTTTTTTTAAGATTTATTTATTTATTTATTCAGAGAGAGAGAAGCAGAGACACAGGCAGAGGGAGAAGCAGGCTCCATGCAGGGAGCCCGATATGGGACTCAATCCGGGGTCTCCAGGATCATACCCTGGGCTGCAGGCAGCGCTAAACCGCTGTGCCACCAGGGCTGCCCCACTTGAGTGTTTCTTAAGTGTGTCTTTAATGTCATTGAACTTCTGTTTAATTTTCTTCATTGTTTTTTGTTTCTGTTTCTTACACTGAATGATCTCATTTGCCCTACCTTCCATTTTGCTAATTTTTTATATCTGCTTAAATCTGCTATTGATACTTCAAGTGAATTTTCATTAAAATTGTATTTTTCAACTCAAGAACTTCTAGGTTTCTTTATTTTATAAATTGTATATGTCTTTATTGATATTATTTATTTGATGGGACACCATTCTCAGAATTTTCTTCACTCTTTATAGATTTTCCTCTAATTTTTTGAACATCTTTAAAATAAATGAATTAAATTGCGTGTCTAGCAAGCCCAATATCTAGGCTTTCTGAGACTATTTCTATTGGTCACCTTTTTTTTTTTCCTTATATGGGCCTTACTTTTAAGATATTTGCATGCTTTTTTTAAATTATAAACTGGATAGTTTAAATGATATGATGTGCCAAGTCTGGAATCAGATTCTCCCTCTTCTCCAAACTTTGTTTTTGTTGTTGTTTATGTTTATTCCTGTTAATAATAGATTGTTTAGTGATTTTTCTGACAAATTCTGTAAAGTCTATATTCTCTGCTATGCATGACCACCAAAATTTCGGCTCATCCTCATGTCAGCTAGTGTTTGGACAAAGATATCTTTATCAATTGGAACCAGTAAGTCCATCATGCTTGGTTGAGGAGGGGTGTGTGTGTGTGTGTGTGTGTGTGTGTGTGTGTCTGTGTGGTGGAGATTTTTGAATACTCAGATAGATAGTTAAAAACTTTTGCCTTAGCTTTAACTTCCAACTTGTACATATCCCCACATTCAGAGATTAGAGCCTTCTCAAATCTTTCCAGCAATGCACAAAACTCTGGGCATGTACACAGCCCTAAATATATGCATGGTCTTATAGATTCTCAGGAATATTTTGGCAAAGCCAGAATATTTTCCAAAGCTATTATGTGTATCTCATTTGCCAGTTTTTCCTTTTAAGCTTATTGCCTACATTATTGTTTTCCCCAACTGCTATCTACCAGCTCACATATCCATCCACAAATTTGGTTTCAACAAATGTTCTCAACAAATGCCTCCAAAAAAAGGTTTTTCACAGTAGGTGAATGCTGATTCACTCAAAAAATGAAAGCCTTCCATGTAAACTCAGACAAAACTAGCAGAGTGGATGAATAATGTCAATTTCCATGAAGGCAGCTTTAAAGGAATTCCAACCCTGTATTCACCCTCCAGTGAATGCTAGAATAGTGGTTTCTGTCCTGATTGTGGTCTATTAAGGCTATTTTTTTAAGATTTTATTTATTTATTCATGAGAGACACACAGAGAGAGAGGCAGAGACACAGGCAGAGGGAGAAGCAGGCTCCCTGCAGGGAGCCTGATGTGGGACTCCATCCCAGGACCCCAGGATCATAGTCTGAGTCAAAGGCAGATGCTCAACCACTGAGCCACCGTGGTGCCCTGATTTAAGGCTAATTAAGAGCTAAAAAGGAGATATTGGAACAGAAAGTATTAAAATGGCATATAGATTACTTTTACTAAAATTTAGTCATTTATCTTGAATAATTTTTTCTTTTTTTATTGATACAATTCTTTTGTTAATTCTCAGAGTTCTGAAAAGTCTATTCTATTTTTTCCATTTTTATTATTGCTTTTATGATGAAAATAGGTTTTAGAATTCCTTTTTATGCTATTTGCTCTGAGATCATTCTGCCCTTAAAATTAGAATATTAGGGCAACCTGGGTGGCTCAGCAGTTTAGCACCGCCTTCAGCCCAGGGCATGATCCTGGAGACCCGGGATTGAGTCCCGCATTGGGCTCCCTGCATGGAGCCTGCTTCTCCCTCTGCCTGTGTCTCTGCCTCTCTCTCTCTCTCATTATAAATAAATAAAATCTTTAAAAACATAGGATATTATAAAATATACTAGTAAAGGTAAATAAATAGTGAAATTTACATTTCTAATATTGTAGTGATGTGTTAATCACTTGTCTCTATTTTAAAAGTTAATAGACAAAAGTATTAACATTAACTATGTCTACAAGAATTTGTTAATGGCTACACAATATAAAAAGAAGGAAATTGTGATAACAACACATATAATTATGAGGAAAAATAAGTGTAAACTATATGTATGTATCAAAGTTACCTTGTTTTCAGCTTAAAATAAACTTTTGTATCTGTAAAATATTTTATGTTGGCCTGATGGTATAGCAAAAACCTACAGTAGATACACAAATGATAAAAAGAAATAAATCATAGCATACAAATATGGAAATGATCAATTCATAGAGAAATGCAGCAAAAGAAGAAGAAAGGAACAAAACAGCCAGAAAACAATAATATGTCATTAGTAAGTCCTTACCCATCAACAATTACTTTAAATATAAATAAAGTATCCAATCAAGAGCAGAGTAGCTAAATGGATTTTTGGAAACAAAAACAAAAACCAAGACCCAACTATACCCTGCATACAAGAGACTCATTTCAGCTTTAAGAACACAAGTAGATTCAAAGTGAAGAGATGGAAAGATATTACATGCAGTGGGACCCAAAAGAGAGCAGTGAAAAACTCTAGCAAGAGACAAACATCATTAATAATGTTGGCTCAATTCACCAAGAAGATATCAGTTTTGAATGTATATGTACCAATATCAGAGCATCTACATATATTAGCAATACTAACATCTGAAGAGAGGCATAGATAATAATATAGTAATCTTCAATACCTTACTTCAAGTAATAGATCATCTAGCTGGAATATTAATAAGAAAATATGTTAAACTAGAAAAATAACTATATTAACTCAAATTTAAAATGTATTTTAGGGGTGTCTGGGTGGCTCAGTCAGTTAAGCATTTGTCTTTGGCTCAGGTCATGACCCTAGGGTCCTGGGTTTGAGTCCCAAACAGGCTCCCTGTTTAGCTGGGAGTCTGCTTCCCTCTCTGCTCTTCCCCCTTGTTCATGATCAATCTCTTTCAGATAAATAAATATAATCTTTAAAAGTTTTTATTAAGATTTTATTTATTTATTCATGAGAGACACAGAGAGGGGGTGGGCAGAGACATAGGCAGAGAGAGAAACAGGCTCCATGCAGGGAGCCCGATGTGGGACTCTATCCTAGGACTCCAGGATCACGCCTTGGGCTGAAGGCAGGTGCTCAACTACTGAGCCACCCAGGTGTCCTATCTTTAATTTTTTTAAGTATATTTTACATAAGTATCACTGTAATTTAGGTTGTCCACATAAAATAATGGAATGAACACATTGAAAGTTTACATAAATACATAGGAAAAAATCATTGGAAGTGAATCAATCCAATGGTACAAACTAGATTAGTTATGTGCTTATGTATAATATAAGAAATGACTGCATATGGCCCACGAGTGCACTATACTACTGTAGTGTAAATGCCTGACATTAAGCTTTTTGATTGTAGTGTAATTGCCTTACATTAAGCTTTTGATTGCTGAGGTATCCATTTCAAAGGCATTCATCTTGCATATGCACATTGTCAGCTGTATCCAACAGCTACTAGCAAAAACAACCAGGTAAGGAATGAGGCTGCCTATCCCCATGAAATTCTCTCTATCAAAAAGCACTGGGCAACCTAGATAACTGAGTTTGCATGACCTTGTTACTCCCTTCTCTTCACCCTAATTCCTATTCTTATGCTTTTTTTTTTTTTCAAGATTTTATTTATTTATTCATGAGAGACACAGAGAGACAGAGAGAGGCAGAGACACAGGCAGAGGGAGAAGCAGGCTCCATGCAGGAGCCTGACATGGGACTCCATCCTGGGTCTCCAGGATCACGCCCTGGGCTGAAGGTGGTGCTAAACCACTGAGCCACCCTGGCTGCCCTATTCTTATGCTTTTTAAATTAGTTGGCAAAGCATGAACCTGCAAAACCTTAGACACTCTACCCTTGAGCCTAATAAGCAGAGTCCCAGATCCTCTCTCTCACTGTCTTTCTCTCTTACACACACACACACACATACACACAATCACTATCTCCCTGACAACCTCAATGTGTGGCCCTCAGGTATGCTGTGTACTTTTCTGGACCTTTGAGTATCAAATCTGGCTTCTCAAAGTTCCCTGATGGTTTTTGCCAAAATGCATCCTGCAATCATTGTAAGAATCATGAAGGCCTATCCAGCTATTACATCCAGCAGTCTGTGGGGGATTGCTCTGTGAATTATAGTTCACTCTTCAACCCCATTTCAAAATTGTTGAAGTGGCAATATAAAGCATGTAAGGGAATTGTGGTCCAAATATACGCTTCTTCAAAATATCTGTGAGTCCACAACTTGTACTCTATTCATTCACATATTCAGACAATAAATTGCCATGTGTCAAAGCTTTTAATAAAGTAAGCTTAACTATGGTAGCATACAGATTATTTTGACAATTTGCTTATTGACTTCCAGACAATATAATTTAAACTCTGGAGCTGATATTTAAGTATTCCAGCTTTTAATGTTTATTATTCTTTTACAAAATATGGGGCAGCCCATGTGGCTCAGCGGTTTAGCCCACCTTCAGTCCAGGGCATGATCCTGGAGACCCAGGATTGACTCCCCTGTCAGGCTCCCTGCGTGGAGCCTTTTTCTCCCTCTGCTTGTGCCTCTGACTCTCTCTCTCTCTCTGTGTCTCTATGAATGAATGAATGAATAAATAAATAAATAAATAAATAAAATCTTTAAAAAATATATGTATAAGTCTTCCTCAGTGAAGAACCATGAACAACCACAGTGTCTTTAGTATATGAGCCTCTCGGCTGAGTTGCCTGAAACCTCTTTTTCATATTTCAGATGTTTCTCGCACATGGTCTGGTTGGGCCTAAGATTACATCTTCTAGCTTATTGCTTAAGTGTTCTGTAATATTTTGTAAAATTTGAGATTTCATACCTAGTTTTCATTTGACATCCTGGACGAGGTTTGGGATTATTTTTCAGTCCCTATAAACACAATTCATTTTGGTTCCAACTTGTATTTTACAGAGTTCATGATACTCCAGTGGCAGCTTCTTCCTTCTGCTCTTCTTTTTCCCCTTCATCCCTTTTTTCCTCCTTTCCTCCCTTCCTCTCTTTTTCTTACTTCCTTTATCTTCCCTCTTCATTCCTTCTTGCATAGAGTTTAAATTAAAAATGAACCTCCTTATTTGAAACACATCTGTTCTCTTTGTTATACCAGTACAACAGAGGTATCTCAAAATGCAGTTGTTTTGTTATTTAATATGTGATGGATTAGATATATACACCAAAATACATCAGAGAATTAAAAACATTGCTATTTGGTTCTCATTGCTTATTTCAAAGGTCTAATCAAGAAGTATTTATAAAACACAATAATTTTGTCACATTAAAATAACTAAGGAAAATATCCTTAGGCAAGGTAAATAAATTGCCAATTTTGTTCATGACTTGATCTGCCTGTGACAAAATAGTTCAGCTCTGATTTCATTGGAGACAGATTTAGTATAATTGTAAAATAAAAAATAAATAAGCATTTTATTAGAGAATTACTTTTAAAGAATAAATTATCTGTACTTCCTTTTCTATAGAAATCATTACTGAGAATTCATTAACTTTTTCATATGTACTATTAACATCCCCTGTTTAATAATTAAAATGTAACCAGGTATAGGGAATATATTTATCAAAATCTAGCTGACCATATTATCTTGTTTTCTATTATTTTTTACGGGAATATTTAAGTAAACAGATTGTTCCATTCATAGAGTGTGTGTGATGCATTAGTATGTATATAAATTTGTTAGCCCTCACACAGTCTGCAGCTCAGTTTTAATCTCTTCCAAGGTAAGGTTTTTGTTTACCAGTCTTTAGAAATTAATCACTGTCATTGCATTGTTAAGAGAAAAAATAATAAGACATTGATGAAGTGGCTACAATTTGTGCAGAGTGTATAAAAATTAGATTATGCAGAAACAGACCAAAAGCTTAAATATATTACTCCAATATGCTTTTTTTTCCTCTGCCTGCCAAATGAAAAGTGGTGTTCAAGAAGGAAAATAGATATCTCTTGCAAATACAAAATAGGAAAAATGCTTCCACAGTTATATTTCAAAGGAAACTCTTCCTACATATAATAGACACTCTGCTGCCTATTTCAAGAAAAATTGGTAAGGCAATAATAAGGTCATTCAAATTTCTATAGTATGACTTGCTGTTATTAATGTAGTGAAGGGTACATCTTTTCTAATTAATTTGGCAGAGGTGTGTTAAGAATCCAGATAGATGAAACATTTCTTTCCACTCAAGGAAAACAAATGACTACAAGCAAATTAGTTTTAAAAAGGTGACATTTAAAAATAGCAACACCCACCAGATTTACTTGTATACCGCTCCATGTAATAGCTTTTGATAATAAGTTTTTGTGTTTTTTTTGGGGGCGGGGGGTTGTGTGTGTGTGTGTGTGCTAACTTTGTACCAGGTACACTGTATTCATCTAATTTTGTTAACAATTCACTGAGGTAGGTTTTGTTTTTATCTCTCATTTTACAGATGAGTGGACTGAGAGTCAGGGAAAATAAGTAAATTGTCTAAGGTCACATGGCCAGAAAGCAGAGGATGGATAATGTGAATCCAGGAATGAAACTTTAAATCTTTGAGCAGTTGTCCTACTTTGCTAATCATTGGGGAAAATCTGTTTGGGGTCTAATACTCTGCCATTGGCATTCATTCATTCATTCCTTTTCCCATGTGGTAAGCATTTACTGAGCACTGACTATGTGCCAAACAATGAGCTAGGCTTGTGTGTGTGTGGGGGGGAGGGGGGTGGGTAGTTTGCAGTATTGTAAGGAAGATAATACATATATCAGTCCAAAATTGCAAGTGATTTCTAATTGTAATTCATTCTGAAAAGACTGAGGATGTATATTTGCATAGTTTAGCTAACTAACCCTGTTTCAGCACAGTAATGGAAATATATATCTGGCATAGGCTGAAGGTTTTGGATATTTTGGCTGGAAATGGGAATATCTCTTGAGCAGGGAGAGTATGCTGCCCCATATTCCAGGGTAAGCAAGAGAAACAAGTAACATCCAAACTACCGTGTACTAAGAGACAGAGAGTAAGAATGAAATCCTCAGTCAATGATCAGAAACCAGAAACAGGGAAGACAGAATTAGGCTAAATCCAAGCTCAGAAAGATTCTCTTGACTAACTTTATACACTGTAGTGTATATATATAGGAGAAAAAGTGTAGCTAGTTGTAAAACATGTTATAAGTAGGTTATGGCTAAGACCCTGAATCACCTGGACCATTCTCCATTTAATATTTTCAGATTATTCCATTTCCTTTCCTTTATAAATGACCGTGTTCCCTTGGGGTCATCTTATCTTGTTATAACACCTTCAGCACATTCTTTGCTTTTAATTTCTCTTGATCTATCTCCATACCTCCTTCACATTCAAAGGGCTCCCTGATAAATCATGCAATTCCATATTTTTAAAGTTTCTTTAAAAATATCTAAACAATGTTTAAGATTATTTAAAAATAAAGCAAGAGGGGCAGCCCAGGTGGCTCAGTGGTTTAACGCTGCCTTTGGTCCAGGGCTTGATCCTGGAGACATGTCGGGCTCCCGGCATGGAGCTTGTGTTTGCCTCTCTCTCTCTGTCTCTCATGAATAATAAAGAAAATCCTAAAAAAGAGAACTATAGCTCACAAATATAAGCTAAGAACCAGGTGCTAAAACATAAGCTGGGTGACTGACTGCTAAAATAAAATATTTAAATAGGACCCAAAATCTTCTAACATAATGGAAAAAATTTTGAGAGCACAATCATAGGTCATACCAAGAACCAGGAAAATCACAACATAAATGAGAAAAGATATTCAATTGGTTCCAATAATGAGACGAATTTTATGATGTAATTCTCTGATAAGGAATTTAAAATACCTATGATTAACCCCCACCCTCCCACACACACAAACACTTCACATACATATTCTCTTGAAAGAAATTTTAAAAAATGAAGGGCTTAGCAAAGTACCACATTATAAGAAAGAAACAAATGTTAATTACAGAATGGAAAAATATTATAAAGGAATAAACCAGACTTACCAAGTGGTTTAGAGTACAGAAAAAAGAAGATAGAATCAATGAACCTAGGGAAAGAACAATAAAATTTAGCCAATGTAAACAACAGAAAGAAAAAGACTAAATGATAAAATTTAGAAAGACTCAGATATCATGGGAAATACACAAAGTCCAACATTTGTATCATTGGGATCCCAGAAAGAGAAAAACAAGAGACTAAGTTGAAGCAGTATTTGAAGAAATAATGGTTGAAACTTCCCAAATTTGACAAAAGACAAAATTTCAAATACAAGAAGCTGAGTGAATCAAGGTAAGAATCTCACAGAAACTCACTTTAAGATACAACAAAAGCAAAATTTGGAAGTAAAATATAGTTAGATGATAGATATATAAATGATAGATGATTGATAGTTGATAAACTGATAGATGATAGATAGATGATGATAGATAGATAGATAGATAGATAGATAGACGATAGAGAAATTAAAAGTAGCCAGAAAAAGTTATGCATTACTTGTAACAGGAATACTGTTTCAAATACAGTTGACTGTTGAACAATATGGGGATTGACCAATATTAGCAGACTTTTTTTTTTACTATAGTATAATACTATAAATATATTTTATCTTTCTTATGATATTCTTAATAACATCTTTTCTCTAGCTTACTTAATTGTAAGAATAGAGTATTAATAATAGGTATACAAAATATGTGTTAATCAATCATGTATGTTATTGGTGAGGCTTTGGTCAACAGTCAACTATTAGCAGTTATGTTTTTGGGGAATCAAAAGCTATAATCAAATTTTCAACTGCAAATTTTCAACTAACTTTTTACTGTTTAAGATCAACTATAAGTATATCTTTCCTATCTGAAATTATGGAAACCAGAAGAAAAAGCTAGAAGAAGAGAACTGTCAATAGTGAGTTCCACAGCTTCCAACATTGTTCTTTAAAATTGAAGGGGAAATAAATAGTCCCAGATAAAGGAAAAAGTTAATATGAATTTCTTGCCACATTTATTTGGACACTTTTTTAAAATCTATTTAGGGATCCCTGGGTGGCGCAGCGGTTTGGCGCCTGCCTTTGGCCCAGGGCGCGATCCTGGAGACCCGGGATCGAATCCCACATCGGGCTCCCGGTGCATGGAGCCTGCTTCTCCCTCTGCCTATGTCTCTGCCTCTCTCTCTCTCTCTGTGACTATCATAAATAAATAAAAATTAAAAAAAAATAAAAATAAAATCTATTTAAATTCAATTAATTAACATATAGTGTATTACTAGTTTCAGAAGTAGAGTTCAGTGATTTATCAGTCTTATATAACACACAGTACTCCTTACATCTTAATGCCCATCATCCAGTTATCCCATTCCCCTATCCATCTCCCATCCAGCAACCCTCAGTTTGTTTCTTATTATTAAGAGTCTCTTATGGTTTGTTTCCCTCTCTGATTTTATCTTGTTTCATTTTTCCCTCCCTCTTAATGCCCATCATCCAGTTATCCCATTCCCCTATCCATCTCCCATCCAGCAACCCTCAGTTTGTTTCTTATTATTAAGAGTCTCTTATGGTTTGTTTCCCTCTCTGATTTTATCTTGTTTCATTTTTCCCTCCCTTCCCCTATGTTCTTCTACTTTGTTACTTAATTTCCACATATGAGTGAAATCACATGATAACTGTCTTTCTTTGATAGATTTATTTTTCTTACCATAATACCCTCTAGGTCCATTCATGTTGTTGCAAATGGGAAGATTTTGATTTCTTGATGGTTGAGTAATATTATTCCATTATATATATAATATATATATATAATATTGATATGATATATATATATATCATATTTTCCTTATCCATTCATCTACTGATGGACATCTGGGCTCTTTCCATAGTTTAGCTATTGTGGACATTGCTGCTATAAACATTGGGGTGCAGGTGCCCATTCAGATCACCACATTTGTATTGTTGTGGTATACACCTAGTAGTGCAACTGCTGGGTGGTAGGGTAGCCCTATTTTCAAAAATTATTTAGGAATCTCCAGACAATTTTCCAGAGTGGCTGTAACAGCTTGCATTCCCATCAACAGTGTGAGAGGGTTCCCCTTTCTTTGCATCCTCACCAACATCTGTCATTTCCTGACTTGTTAATTTTAGCCATTCTGACTGGTGTGAAGTGGTATCTCATTGTGGTTTTGGTTTGTATTTCCCTGATGCTAGTGAGGTGGAGCATTTTGTATGTCTTCTTTGGAGAAATGTCTGTTCATATCTTCTGTCCATTTCTTGATTGGATTATTAGTTCTTTGAGTATTGAGTTTGGTAAGTTCTCTGTAGATTTTGTATACTAGACCTTTATCTGATAAGAAATGTGCAAACATCTATTCTATTCATATAGGGCATGAATTCTATCTATTATTTCCCCCTAGTTCTGGAGTTTTGCAGTTCTGTGTGATTGGTAAACTTAGTATTAGCTGGATATTCTTGCCAATCTTCTGGGGAGGGGCCTGTCTCACTGATTCTCAGGTGTCTTTGTCTGGGTGGAATTGCACTGCCCTTGCCGGGGGTCAGGCTTAGTGTAAGCAGCTCCAGACTGCAGTATGTAGCTTTTGTTCCCTGAAGGCTTTCTGTGCCACTTTAAAGAATGAAAGTAATCATCGTGGCACCCTGATGTCCAGCTCCAGAGGTGAAAAATCATGGTCCCCATTCTTCAGTACACCCTCAAGGAAAAGCAGACAATTGCTTTTGTCTCTCTGGTTTCTGTCTTCACTCTGTGTTCACCCAGCCTTTGATCAAGCATTTTTATCTCGGGCACATAACCCCAATTTAGTCTCAAAACTTTGCAGACCCCTGCACCCTTCTCTCCTCTTGTGGTACGGAAGGGAGTCTCACCATGGTTCTCCTGCTTATTGGGCCCCTGCTTGGAGACCAGTTGTCCAAAAACCTTGCTAGGCTTCATGGTTTATGGGAACATTTTGGTGAAAGCCCACTCCTGGGCTTGATAATTGCAGCTGGCTTCTCTACTGGGATGCGTGGAAACTCTGCTGCACTCTGGCATCCCTGGTCTTCCTGTAACCCTGGAAATCCTAAGACCACCTTGTTCCATCTAGGATTCCTCCCCCTCACAATCCCCACCACCACCACCACCTCACAGTCTAAGCACCTTTCAGGCAAGGATGTCCCTCACTGAAGCAAACTTCTGAAAGTTCTGGTTTTGTGCTGCATTGCTTTATCACTTTCTAGTAGCTGGCTTACAGAGGCCCCCTACCCCCACAGTTTATCTTCTCATATATCATGCCAGATTGACTTCTCTGCATTTCCTATCTTGCAGAAAGTGGTCACTTTTTTAATTGTAGAATTGCAGCAATTCTTTTCCTGGATCTCCAGTTGAATTCACAGATTCTCAGAATGATTTGATAGCCATCTACCTGAATGGACCAGATGAAACTAGAGCCTCCTACTCCTCCACCATCTTCCCTCTCTTCCTGTCCCTATTTTGACACTGTAATCAATTATTTGGAGCTGAATTAAAATAAATACTATAGTTTTTAATTTTTTCATATACCTGTAAACCTCTGGGGTGCCTGGGTGGCTCATTTGCTTAAGAGTCTGACTCTTGATTTCAGTTCAGGTCATGATCTCAGGGTCCTGGATCCAGCCCTGTGAGGGCTCCATGCTCAGTGAAAAGTCTGCTTGAGGATTCTCTTTCCTTCTCCCTCTGCCCCTCCCCCTACTCATGCTCACTTTCTTCCTCTCTTTTAAATAAATGAGTAAGTCTTTAAAAAGATAAAATAAAATAAATACTTGTAACTTCCTTTCCTTCTCTCTTTTTCTTAATTTAATATTTATTTTTATTGTTAACTTTTAGAAATGGGAGGGGCAAAGAGACAGGGAGAGAATCTTAAAGAGGCTCTACACTCAGTGCACAGCCCAAAGCAGGGCTTGATCTCAAAATCTTGAGATCATGACCTGAGTAAAATTCAAGAATCAGATGCTTAACTGACTGAGCCACCCAGGCATCCCACTCTTTCTTTTTAAATTTTAAATAAGAGAAGCAAATTAAAACATTTCTGTTTGATTACTATATAATTTCATTTGCTCAATTTGCATTTATGTGTCTTTATACTTTTCATTATTTTGTGTAACTATTTCCTGTGTAAAGACATGTACATGAAATTATCTCAAAGGAAATCAAAATAACAAATCAAAGAAAAATTATCTTGTAATGAATATAAACTTCCATTCAAGTTTACAATACTTTTGGGGAAAATATAAACTTAAGTAGATTATAAATATATGCCCTACACTTGTAGCATTAATTAGGATTTACAGACATTTTCTTAGTCAGTTAAGATTCCTCATAACAGTCCAAAGTAGAAGTTGCAATGCCACCAGAGGGAGCAAGATGGTTTAATAGCAAGAATTTGAGCCTTACTTAACCAGGTAAGTCTGGCCTAAATTCTAGAACTAATGCTTACTAGTCTGAATAGTATTGCACAATGACTTTAACTTCCTTTTCATCATCTCCTTACTAGCAAGTTAGAAAAAAAAAAAGTATTTGTTTTCTTTGTTGATAATATTACACAATAATTTCTATAAATTTATACTGAACATGGCACCTAGCATATTTCAGATATCCAAAATGAATTGATAAAGAATAAACAAATGATGAAACCTAGTCTCAGAAAGGTTACCAGACTTTCTCAGTCATTATAATAGAAAAATGATATAACTGGCACTAATCTGAAATAACCATGGTTAACTTTAGCTCTTTTCAACTGTAAGAAAAATAGAAATTATTATTTCTTTTCGAACAGTTAATAATTTGTTAAAGCCCATTTGAAAGCAGGTATTGAGCAACTACTTCTGTCTTAGTCATCTTTGGATCACAAAATTAGCAGAGTTCCTTAGAGACAGAAATTTTATTTAACAAATGTTAAATTCATAAAAGAATGTATTGCTTTTTATTTGGGGATCACTATATGCAGTTGTACTTCTTCATTGAGAATCTTATACCCAAGCAAATACTTGCATCCTTATTTTGAATCACTTGAAATCTAGTAAAATGTAGTACCCAAATTCACATTGAATAAAATTAGAATGTAATTCTATAACATAGTCCGTTTTTACATAGTATGTAGTCATTCATGAAGGCAGATAAATGTACTGCCTTTTGCGATCTTCTAAATATCCTACTGATTTTCTTACAATATTATTGCTCTTATAAGAAGTTTTAGGGTTCATGTAACTACATATAATTTCTCCCTTCAAATTGCACTCATGAAGTGCAGGATTTAAATTGGCACTACATGCATCATTTGTCATGGTTGCTTTAGGATTAAATCTCTCTACATGGTGCCTTAAGAAATATTGCCAACTTGGCTTCAAGGTTATAGAGTAGACTCTTGGTGATTAGAATTCTGCAGGAGTGGTTGAAAAATAGATATCAAGATATCCAGTTGTTGGTATAATAGGGCTCTTCTGAAATGTTAGAGACCGCCACAGGTAATGTACAAAAAGCATTAAACATTTACATCCAGGATGGTGTAAGGGGTTAATTCTAAAAGGCTGAAGAGATTTGTAATGCAAGAGAGTTGTACTATACAACATGTTAGTTGGACAACCAAAAATAATTCAACAAAAAGAGAGAATCACAAAATCTAACTCTTCCATTTGTATCCATAATCCCTAGCATAGTGGTTGTGACATGGAAGGACTTAATAAAAGTTCAGGAATGTGTCATGGATTAAACTTTCCAATTATCTTACATTTTCTCAAGTCATTTTTCTGTTTAGTTTAGAATGAATATTCATTCCTTGGCACAGATTCAGCATTCTGTGTAGGAATTACACAGTATTTTTTTTTTGTAAAATGAACAAAATATTAATACAAAATATCTATCAACATAATCATTGATAAGTAGTCTATTCTTTTTTCGTGCCATGAATGAGTAGATCCAATCCGATCTATTTCTATGATATGTTCTTTATTTTGAGTCAGGTTTCTATTATAATAGGAAGGTTTAGAAATTGGTTACTTAAAAAGCATTTTATAAAATGCAATACTTAACATTCTAGTAAAGTTTAGGGGACAATTGTTCTTGGCAAATTGATATGGTCATTTTTCACCAGATACATTCATCTTTGTATCAAAAATATTGTATTATGTTTTTCCCCCATCCCAGCAAGGAAAAGCTGAACAGTCCTAAAAAGTAATAAATCTTTCTGGATTCATAAGAGAGGCATGGTCATAGGGCAACACTCTCACCTCAAGATTGGAGAGATGCATCAATATAGGGACTCAAGTCTTACCAGAGCAGACTCACAAGCAGAAATTCCACAGAGGAACCAGAATCTAAGTAAGAAAATCTGAACTGTAATGGAAAAATTGCTGAAAGCTCAGTGAGGTCTGAAAATTAAAAACTCCGGGGGGCCTCAGCCACATGAGGGCCCCCACATCTACATATGATTTATCTCACGGAGCTCAGTGAGGGTCCTACAGTAAATATCAGGGGAAAATCCCCTTAGGCTTCTAGCAGGAGCAGGAGAAAAAAAAATATTTTGAAATATGCCATAGCATTCTGTTCTTAATAAGGCCTGCCTCCAGGGGAAACAAATAAAGGAGAGTCTAAACTGCCAGAGACTAAGCAGCCTGGGGAAGGGAAATCCCCAACTCCAGTTGCAGCCTAATATGTGAGAGAAGGGATATACCCACCTACAGCCCATGGTAGCCATCCTGCCAACCTAAAGGGGGTAAAAAAAATGAGGAATACATGTACAGTTTATATTCCAGCGGCAGAAGGTCATTAAAAGACTAAGATTTTATCATAGGACTGACTATGGAAAGCATTTGCATGTACACCTTCACCATCACAATATTAAAAGCCTATGTACATTTTTTTTTTTACCTGTTACATCCTTTCCGGCTAGCAAGAAAAAATTAAAAGCCATATCAAGAGGCAAAAACACAGTTTGAAGAGATGAAGCAAGCACCAGAACCAGACATGTTAGTAATGTTGGAATTATTAGAACAGGAATTTATGACAATTATGATTAAAATGCTAAGGGCTCTAATGGATAAAGTAGGCAACATACCAGAATAGATGGATAACGTAAGTAGAGAGATTGGAATCCAAAGAAAGAACAAAAGAGAAATTCTATAAGTGAAAATTACTCTAACAGAAAAGAAGAGTGAATTTGATGGGTTTATTAGACAGGGTACAGCTGAGATAAAAATCTCTGTGCTGAAGCACACATCAGCAGAATCCTTATAAACTAAAAAAGCAAAGAGAATAAAGATTGAAAAACAAAACAAAACAGAATATCCAAAGGCTGTGAGAACAACAGTAAGAGGTGTACCATACATGAAAAGGGAATACCAGAATGAGAAGAGAGAAACAGGAATCCCTGGGTGGCGCAGCTGTTTGGCTCCTGCCTTTGGCCCAGGGCGCGATCCTGGAGACCCGGGATCAAATCCCACGTCGGGCTCCCGGTGCATGGAGCCTGCTTCTCCCTCTGCCTGTGTCTCTGCCTCTCTCTCTCTCTCTCTCTGTGACTATCATAAATAAATAAAAATTAAAAAAAAAAAGAGAGAAGAGAGAAACAAACAGAATGTTTGAAACAACAGTGACTGACAATTTTCCCCAAATTAATGTCATACATCAAACCATAGATCCAGGAAGTTCAGAGAACACATAGTAGGAAGATGCTCCAAAACTATACCCAGACATATCATCTTCCAATCACAGAGAATCAAAGTCAAATGATCTGAAACATGCCCAGGGAATTGATGAGGAGGGGACGGACTTTACCAATAGAGGAACAAAGGAAAGAATTACATTTGGCTTTTCAGAAACCCTGTAAGCAAGAAGAGAGTGAAGGGAAATATTTGAAATGTGGAGAGAAAATATTCATCAACCTAGATTCCTGTAAGCTTTTAAATTATCCTTCAAAAGTGAAGGAGAAATAGAGTTTCTCAGACAGAAAAATTGAGTGACTTTATTGCCAGTACACCTGTCTTGCAAGAAATATTAGAAGTTCTTTATAGAGAAGGTAAATAATACAAGTCAGAAATTCAGATCTACATAAAGAAAAGAACATCAAAGAAAAAACAAGGGAGAGTAAAATGAAAGATTTTATTTCTCTAACTTTAACCAATCTAACAAATAAAATATTATTCAAAATAATATTAGCAACAATTACTCAGTAATGTGTATTCTAAGTATGTATATATAATATTCTAAATTTTATGTAATATTCTAAAATATAAGTGAAATGACTGACAATGATGGTACAAAGATGGGAGCAAGAAATTAGAATTATTTTGTTTTTACAAGGTACTACTATTATCTTTGAGGTTGTATACTATTATTTGAATGTGCACTTGGATTACCTATAAGTTTATAATGCAAAGTATAGGGAAACCACTGAAAATAATAATAATAATAATAATAATAATAATAATAACTATAGCTAAAGAAGGAGATAAAATGGAATCATGATGTTCTCATTAAAAAGCAAAACAAAACAAAAAGACAGAAAAAAAGGGACACTGGGTGGTGGCTCAGTGATTGAGCATCTTCTTTGGTTCAGGATGTGACCAAGTTCCAAAATAGGCTCCCCTCTGGGAATTCTGCTTCTCCCTCTGCCTGTGTCTCTGTCTCTCTGTGTATCTCTTATTAATAAATAAATAAAATCTTTTTAAAAAGGCAGAAAAATTTTGGAAAACAAAAATAGGAACAAAGGTAGTAGATAGAAAACAGTAATGAATGTAATAGATATTAATTAAATTATGTCAATACTTTGAATTTCAATGGTCTAAATATTGCAATTAAAAAGATTGTCAGGGGGCGCTTGGGTGGCTCAGTGGTTGAGGTCAGGTCGTGATCCTGGGGTCCTGGGATCAAGTCCCACAGGGAGCCTGCTTCTCTCTCTGCCTGTGTCTCTGTCTCTCTCTGTGTCTCTCATGAATAAATAAATAAAATCTTAAAAAAAATAAAAATAAAAAGATTGTCAGAGTACACCAACAAAGACAAAAAGAGATAAACTATATGCTGTATACAAGAAGTCCACTTTAAATATAAATAGATATATAGACTAAAAATAAATGGATGGGAAAAAATGTACCATGCTAGCACAAATGAAAAGAAAAAAATAGCTATATTTATTTCAGACAGAGTACATTTCAAAGTGAAGAATGTTATCAGGAACAAAGAAGGGTATTATATAATGACAATGAGGTCAAATGTCCAAGAAAACATAACGAGTCTTAGCATTTATACACCTAACAAGAGAGTACCATAATTACATGAGGCAAAAAATTCATAGAAATGCAAGGACAAATAGATAAATTCAATTGTCATAATTAGAGACTTCAATGCCCTTCTCTCAACATCTGATGGACAGATCCATCAGACAGAAAATCAGGGAGGACATAGTTGAACTTGAAAATATCATCAATTAATATATAAAATTGATTCTAAATACTACTTCATCCAATAACAGAGGAACACACATTCTTCTCAAACTCACATGGAATGTTCACCAAGACAGATGCACATTGTGGACCATAAAATAAACCTTTATAAATTTAAAAGAATAGGAAGCATTCAGATCTGGAGCTTAGATGGTGGAGTAGCAAGAGGACCTTAGGCTTTCCTCATCCCTTGAGCTAAATAAATATCAAAACATTCTGAATACTAAAGAAATCTGAGGACTGATAGAAAAACTGCACAACTAGAGGGAAAAAAAGAGGCCACATCATGGAAGGTAGGAGGTTTGGAGACATGGTTTGGGGCAGAAATGAGTTGTGGGTGTTGTGAGGGGAGGGACTCCCGGTCATGGAAAGAGAAGACAGAGAGAGAGAGAGAAAGAGAGAGAGAGAGAGATGAACACAGGGGATCCCAGAGGGAAATACTTCCCCAAAACAATTGACTGGGAAAACAAGAGGTGCTGATTTTCATGAGTTTTTACAACCAGTGGGGCTCAAAGATTAGAATGTAGAGGTCCAAAGCATGAGTGATATGGAGATGTAAAGGTGCTACAGTGCTCTGGAGAAGGAGGTCATATAGCTCAGGGGTCAGATGGCACCATCTGAGGATCCCCTGGGACTCACTGGGAGACACAGTTCCCCCTTCTTGGAGTGCATCTGGGAGAGGAGGCACTGACTCTCAGGGACTAAAGAATTGGAAGGCACCATTCCCCCCGCCCCCCCGTCCCCCATCATAAACCAACTTCAAGAAGCAGCACAACAGCAACACTGGCAGCCTAAACTGCTTACCCCAGGCTCATGCCTCTGTACTCTCCTAGGACTGCTTTTCCGAAGGCAAGTGTCCCTGAAAACCAGTGCAGTGGGCCCCCACCCCTAGAATACCAGTACAAACTCACCCCCTGTCCCACCCCTGTTCTACTCTAGACACATCATGCCTACTGACCATAGAGTTCTGCAAAACTTCAACTCTAGTGAAAATAGCATCAGGTCTCTTCTAACAAGCAGAACTGAGCACACCCAGTCAAAATTTGCCACACTGGTGGAAGTTCAAACACCCTCCACTGCAGACACGGAGAAACTCTTCAGAGGACTGGCCTGAAGTAAAGATTACAGACCAAACACAGCAGCAGAGTGCCCCCCACATACCTAAGACACCTCTTGAAGCACCAGGCCTTGACAGTATATGACCTCTTCTTCGTAAGGCCGGTACTCTCACGAATAGGAAATGAAACAGGCTTTCCTAACGCATAGAAGAGACATAGACAAAATGTAAATATGGAGGAATTCAACAAGAAAGGGAAAACAAGAAAAGGACACAGCCATTGATCTAAACAAAACAGACATAAGTAGAATACCTGATCTAGAATTTAAAGCAACAATCATAATGCTCCCTGGGCTTGAGAAAAGCATGTGAGACACCAGGAAGTCCCTTACTGTGGAGATAAAAGACCTAAATACTAGTCAGGCCAAAACAAAAAATGCAGTAGACAAGATTTGAAACTGTCTGGGTGTAATGACCACAAGGATGGAAGACTCAGAGGAACAAATAAGTGATATAGAAGACAAAATTATGGAAAATAATGAAGCTGAAGAGGGAAAGAAAAATATTAGATCACAAATATAGACTTAGGGAACTCAGTGATTCCATAAGTTGTAATAACATTCGTATCATGGGAGTCCCAGAAGAAGGAAAGAGGAGGAGTAGAAAAGAGAATTGAAGGGGAGGTAGAAAGCTTATTTGAGGAAATTGTGGCTGAAAACTTCCTTAATCTGGAGAAGAAAATAGACATCCAAATTCAGGAGGCACAGAGAACACCCATCAAAATTGACAAAAAGCAGGTCAATACCAAGACATATAAGAGTTAAATTTACAAAATATAGAGATAAAGAAAAAAAGCCTAAAAGTAGCAAGACAAAGGAAGTCACCAATTTACAAGAGAAGACAAAAAAGTTTAGCTGCATATCTTCCACAAAAATTTTGCAGGCCACAAGAAAGTGGCACAATATGTTCAAAATGCTGACTGGAAAAAATATACAGCCAATAATATTGTATACAGCAAGACCTTCATTCAGAATATATGGAGAGATAAATGGTTTTCGAGACAAAAATTAAAGGAGTTTATGAACCCTAAATCAACCTTGCAAGAAATATTAAAAGGAAAGAATGAAAAGAAAGACAAAAAACAACAAAGATTTGGAAGGAACAGACAAAGTCTTCAGAAAAAATTACAAAAAAAGTAATAGAATGGCACTAAATTCATATCTATTAATAATTAATCTGAACTTAAATGGACTAAATGTTCCAGTAAAATGATGTGGGGCATCAGAATGGATAAAAAGCAAGACCCATTTATATACTGCCTAAAAGAGACTCATTTTAGACCTAAGGACCCTGTAGATTGAAAATGAAGGGATGGAGAAATCTTTATCATGCAAATGGATGTCAGAAGAAAACTGGAATAGTAACATTTATATCAGGCAAACTAAATTGTAAACCAAAGACTCTAACAAGAGATGGAAAAGGGCACTATATCATAAAAGAGGGGTCTATCCAACAAGATCTAATAATTATAAATATGTATACCCCCAACTTGGAAGAACCCAAATATATAAAACATAACAAACATAAAGGAACTGATTGATTATACTACAATAAGAGTAGGGGACTTTAAACCCAACTTACATCAAGGGACAGATGTTCTAAGCTGGAAATCAACACAGAAACAATGGCTTTGAATGACACACTGGACCAGATGGACTTAACAGATGTATTCAGAACATTTTATCCTAAGGCAGCAGAATACACATTTTTTTCAAGTGTATATAGGATATTCTCCAGAACAGATCATATACTGGGTCACAAATCAGGCCTCAAAAAGTATAAAAAGATTGAGATAATGCCATTCATATTTTCTGATCACAACACTATGACACTTGAAGTCAATCAAAAGAAAAAATTTGGAAGATCACAAATATACAAAGGCTAAAGAATATCCTACTAAAGAATGAATAAGTCAAGTAGGAAATTAAAGAAGAATGTAAAAAAATATACATGGAAACAAATGAAAATAAAAACACAACAATCTCAAACCTTTGGGATACAGCAAAAGCAATCCTAAGATGGAAGTGTATAGCAGTATAGGCCTACCTTGAGAAGCAAGGAAAATCTCAAATATACAACCTAAACTTACACCTAAAGGAGCTAGACAAAAAAAAAAAAAAAAGGCCATGAGCTAGCAGAATAAGGAAAATAATAAAGATTAGAGCATAAAACTGGACAGCAACATATAAAGGAATGAAATTGAACCACTTTCTTACACCATACACCAAAATAAATTTAAAATTGATTGAATTTCTAAATGTGAGATAGGAATCCATCAAAATTCAGACAGTAACGTCTTTGCATTGGCCTTACCAACTTCTAACTAGATGCATCTCCTAAAACAAGGGAAACAAAAGCAAAAATGAACTACTGGGACTTCATCAAGATAAAAACTCCTGCAGAGCAAAGGGAATAATCAACAGAACTAAAAGGCAACCTTCGGAATTGGAGAAGATATTTGGAAACAATGTATCTCATAAAGGGTCAGTATCCAAAATATATAAAGAACTTATAAAACTCAATACCAAAATGAATAATCCAATTAAAATGGTCATAAGACTTGAATACACATTTTCTCAAAAAGAAATTAAAGGTGTCTTACAGACATATGAAAAGATGCTTAACATCATTTATCATTAGGGAAATACAAATCAAAACTATAATGAGATATCACTTCACACCTGTCAGAATGGCTAAAATTAACGTAGACAACCACAGGTATTGGTGAGGATCCAGAGCAAGGGGAACCTTCGTTGATTTACATCGCCTGTTGGTGGGGATGTAAACTGTTGCAGCCACTCTGGAAAACAGTATGGACATTCCTCAAAAAATTAAAAAATAGAACTACTGTATGATCCAGCAATTGCACTACTAGGTATCCATCCAAAGGATACAAAATACTGATCTGAAGGGATACATACACCCCAATGTTTATAGCAGCATTATCAACAATAGTCAAATTATGGACAGAGCCCAAATGTCCAATGACTGATGAATGGATAAAGAAGTGTGTGTGTGTGTGTATACATATAATATATTATATATTCTATATATAATATATCAAATATATTGGAATATTACTCAGCATCAAAAAGAATGAAATCTTGCCATTCACAATAATATGGATGGAGATAGAGAGTATTATGTTAAGTAATATAGATCAATCAAAGAAAGACAAATACCATATAATTTACAATATGGTTATATGGTTATAATCTGACTATATATGGTTCTAATGTGGCTATATAATATGATTGCATAAATTCCACTTTTATATGGAATTTAGAAAACAGAACAAATAAACATGGTGGGGAGAGTCAAACCATAAAACAGACTGTTAACTACAGAGAACAAATTGAGAGTTCCTGGAGGGGAGGGGAGTGGGAGAGGATAGATCAAATGGGTTATGTTAGGGGTATTAAAGGAGGCACTTATGATGAGGACTGGGTATTGTACGTATGTAATGAATCACTAAATTCTACACCTGAAACTAATATTATACTGTATGTTAATAAAAATAAAAATAAATAAAATGAAATGAAAAAAAAAGCAATAAAAACTTGAAAAATGAATAGTCTGGCTATATACTAACATAAAAGTAAATAAGTAAAGCCAAGCTTGATTTTACTTATTAACAACAACAACAAAAGGTTATATGATCTCTGATGTTCAAATTTCAAAGTTTTATTTAACACATTTCAGAAGGAAATCAATTATGTTTTTAATTTTTTCAATTTAAAAAATACATATGGAAGAATTATAAAAACAAAACAAAAGCAATCAAAATCTGAACTCATCGATACAGAATACAGACTAGTGGTCGCCAGAGGAAGGGGAGAGGGGGATAGGGATGGGCAAAATGGATGAAGAAGATTAAAAAGTAAAAACATCCAGCTGTAAAATAAGTAAGTCATGGGATATAACATAGCCTGGTGGCTATGGTTAGTAATACTGTATTATGTACTGAAAGTTGTGAAGAGAGTAGATCATAATGTTTTCAGCACAGGAAAAAGAAAAATAAAAACCTGTAACTATGTATGGCCATGATGTTAATAAGCATCATTGTGGTGACCAGTTCAAAATACATATGAATATCAAATCATATGTTGTACACCTGAAACTAACATAATATGCCAGGTATACCCAAATTTTTCAAAATAAATAAAGATAAAAATGAGTTAAATAAAAGATGTAATTATCTGGTCGCAGCCGCCGGGGCCATCACCGCTATCGCCCTGCAGAGGGAGGAGAAGCAGCTGGAGGCATCATTAGATGCACTGCTGAGTCAAGTGGCTGATCTGAAGAACTCACTGGAGAGTTTCATATACAAGTTGGAGAACGAGTATGACCGGCTGACCTGGCCGTCTGTCCTGGACAGCTTCGCCTTGCTCTCCGGACAGTTGAACACTTTGAACAAGGTCTTGAAGCATGAAAAGACACCGCTGTTCCGCAACCAGGCCATCATCCCCCTGCTGCTGTCCTCAGACCGTGATGAAGATCTCATGCGGCAGACCCAAGGACGAGTGCCTGTTTTCAGCCACAAGGTGGTCCCTGACCACCTGAGAACCAAGCCTGACCCTGAGGTCGAAGAGCAAGAGAAGCAGCTCACAACAGATGCTGCTCGCATTGGTACCGACGCAGCTCAGAAGCAGATCCAGAGCTTGAATAAAATGTGCTCGAAACTTCTGGAGAAAATCAGCAAAGAGGAATGGGAATCTGAGAGTGGAGGTCTCTGGCCAAACAAGCAGACCTTTAACCCTGCAGACACCAATGCCTTAGTAGCAGCTGTGGCCTTTGGGAAGGGGCTATCGAATTGGAGGCCTTCTGGCAGTAGTGGTCCTGGCCAGCCCGGCCAGCCAGGGCTGGGCGGATCCTTGCTGGAGCCTCAGGATTACAGCAAGTACAGATGGCGGGAGCTGCAAGCCAACAGCAGCCACTGCTCAGTGGGGTGCAGATGACCCAGGCAGGTCAAACAGGGAAAATGCCAAGTGGAATAAAAACCAACATCAAGTCTGCTTCAATGCATCCCTACCAGTGGTGAGTGTGGCCGGCAACTTGGCCCAAAGCTGGACTAGATGGGTACAATAAAGAGAACATGGGCTTTCAGCGCCAGACAGGTTTCCAGCTGCACCACTGACTAGCTGAGTGACCTTGGGCAAGTGACCTGATTTTTCTGAGCCTGTTTTCTTTGTAAATGGTGGTGATACCTACCTCATAGGGTTGTTGTGAGGACTGAAATGAGAAAATGAATGTAAAACAGTACAGCCTATGAAATAACGAGCATTCAATAAATGATAGTTTCTACAGCCAAAAAATAAAAAAAAAAATAAAAATAAAAAATGTAATTATCTCTGTTTTTAATTTAAATCAATAACTTAAAAAAAAAAAGAGGACTAGGAAACATTCAATGCTTCCTCTTAAAACACAATGAATTTAAACTAGAAATAAAAAATTTAAAAAATTGGAAAATCCAGGATCCCTGGGTGGCGCAGCGGTTTGGTGCCTGCCTTTGGCCCAGGGCGCGATCCTGGAGACCCGGGATCGAATCTCACGTCGGGCTCCCGGTGCATGGAGCCTGCTTCTCCCTCTGCCTATGTCTTTGCCTCTCTCTCTCTCTCTGTATGACTATCATAAATAAATAAAAATTTTTTAAAAAATTAAAAAAAAAATTGGAAAATCTCCAAATGCATGGAGATTAAACAACCAATTTCTAAATAACACAAGTCAAAGAAGTAACTTCAAGAGAAATTTTTAAATATTTTAAGTAAATGAGAATAAAATTACAACTTTTCCAATTTGTGGATGCAGTATAAACAGTGATTAGAAGGAAATTTATAACACTGAGTGCATATATTAGACAAGACAAAAGATAAAAAGAGAGGTCTGAAATCATTAACCTAAGTTTCCACCATAAGGAATTAGAAGAAAAGAAATAATAAAAATCAGAGCAAATATCAATAATTTTAAAATTTAGGAAATCAGTACAGAAAAGCAAAAAAACAAAGCTGGTTCTTCAAAGATTGAAAAAACCAGTAAGTCTGTAGCCAGGCCAAAAAAAAAAAGGAAAGAAAGAAAGAAAGAAAGAAAGAAAGAAAGAAAGAAAGAAAGAAAGAAAGAAAGAAAGAAAGAAAGAAAGAAGAAAGAGAGAGAGAGAGAAAGAAAGAAAGAAAGGAAGGAAGGAAGGAAGGAAGGAAGGAAGGAAGGAAGGAAGGAAGGAAGGAAGGAAGGAAGGAAGGAAGGAAGGAAGGATAAGAAACTACTAATATCAGAAGATAGGAGGGAACATTACTACAGATCCCATGGGCATTAAAAGGACAAAAAAATGAATTTTATGGACAACTCCATGCCCACAAATTAGTTAACCTAGATGAAATGGACCAAATCCTTAAAAGACATAATCAACCAAAACTTACACAAGAAAAAATAGACAACCTGAATAAGCCTATATCTACTAAAGAAATTGAATAAATAATTAATAAACTTCCCACATATGAAGTGGGATAGGTTTCCTAGTGAATTATACTATTTAAGGAAGAAATTACACCAATTCTCTACAATCTCTTTCAACAAATAGAAGCACAAGGAATTGTCTTAACTGACTCTATTAATGCAACATTATACTAATACCAAAACCAGATAAAGACATTACAAGCAAGACAGCTACAGATCAATATCTTTCATAAACATGGATGCAAAAAAATTTCAAGAAAAAGTTAACAAATGAAATCCAACAATATGTAAAAAGAATTACACACCATGACCAAATGAAATTTATCTCAGTTATGGAAGGCTGGTTCAACATTTAAAAACCAATTAATGTAACCCATCACACCAACAGCCTTAAAAATAAAGTTCAGATGGTAAAATCCATAGATGAAAGAAAGCATGAGAAAATCAAACACCTATTTGTGATAAAAACTTTCAGTGAACTAAGAATAGATGGAAATCTACTCAAATTGATAAATGGTATCTAAGATACCTACAGCTAACATTATATTTAATGGTGAGAAACTGCAAGCTTCCCCTACCGGAACAAAGGATGTCCCCTATCATCACTCCTTTTCAACACTGTATTGGAAGTTCAAGTTAATGCAATAAGGCACAAAGTGGAAATGAAAGTTACATAAATTGGGAAGGAGGAAATAACACTGCATTCACAGAAGACATGTTCATCTATGTAGAAATTCTTAAAGAATTAAAGTGGAAAATATGGAACTAATAATCAATTATTGAAAATTTACAGGATACAAGGTCAATATACAAAAGCCCATTGATTTATTATTTACTAAAAATAAAAAAGGGGAATTTTAAATTGAAACCATTATACCATTTACATCAGCACCTTCAAAAATGAAATACGTAGGTACAAATCTATCAAAATATATACAAGATCTATATGAGGAATACTATAAGACTCTGATGAACTAAAACAAAGAACTAAATAAATGAAGATATATTTCTTGTTCATGGATAATAAAACACATTATTGTAAAGATGTCATTTCTTCCCAAATTGATCTACAGATTCAATGCAATCTCACGAAAAATCCTAGCAAGTTATTTCATGGATATGAAAAACTGATTCTACAGTTTATAGAAAGAGGTCAAAGACTCAGAATACTCAATATAATATTGAAGGAGAAAAATAAGTTTGGAACATATATATTACTGAATTTAAGATTTACTGTAAAATGACAGTTATCAAGACAATGTGACATTTGAGAAATAATACACAAACATATTAATAGAACAGAATAGAGGCCAGAAATATAACATCACAAATATAGTCACTTGATTTTGACAAGTTAGCAAAGTCAATAAATTGGAGCAAAGACAAGTCTCTAGCAAACAATAAGGGAACAAAAGTACACATCTTCATTAAAAAACAAAACAAAAAAACGAGTTTAGACACAGACTTTACACCATTCCGAAAATAACTGTACATGGATCACAGACCCAAATATAAACTGCAATACCTTAAAACTCCAGTTGGATAACTTAGAAGATAACTCCTGGGAGTAACCTGGGAGTATAGGGTTATTTTTTTGGATAGAATACCAAAGACAAAAATCCATGAAAGAAATAATTTGTAAGCTGTGTTTTGTCAAAACTAAGAAACAGCAAGAAAAACAACAAAACACAAAAACAAACAAAAAAACCATAAAACTTTCTGCTCTCTGAGAGATATTGTCAAGAAATAAGATCAGCCTCAGACTGGGAGAAAATATTTACCAAAGACACCCCTACTAAAGACTATTATCCAAAATGTTCAGAGAACTCTTAAAACTCAACAATAAGAAAACTAACAACTCAATTAAATAATGGGCCAGAGACTTGAATAGACTCCTCACCAAAGAAGATAAAAGATGAAAAATAAGCACATGAAAAGGTGCTTCACATCATATGTCATCAGGCAACACAAATTAAAATAACAAAAGAATACTACTACCACATCCATTAGAAAAGCTAAAATCCAGAACATTGACAACACCCAATATTGACATTATGAAGAGCAATAGGAATTCTCATTCATTGTTAGTGGGAATGTAAAATGGTACAGTCTGAAAGACATTTTAGTGGCTTCTTAGAAAAATACATGTATTTTTACCATGTGTTCCAGCAAAATCACACTGCTTACTATTTACCCAAAGGAGTTGAAAACTTATATCTACACAGAAACCTCCACATAGACATTTATGGCAAATGTATTCATAATTATCAAAACTTGGAAGCAACTAAGATATCCTTTAGTAATAAATAGATAAATTTATTTTATCGATTTGTTATGTCTTTTTGTTATAAATAAAACTGTGGTACATCTAGAAAATGGAATTTTCAGTGCTGAAAGAAAAGGAGCTATCAAACCATGAAACTATGTGGAAGAACCTTAAATGCATATTGCTAAGTGAAAGAAGCCAATCACTTAAGTTTATGTATTGTATGATTCTAACTCTAAGACATCCTAGAAAAGGCAAAACTATGGAGACAATGTAAAAATTTAAAAAAAAAAAAAAAAAGATTGGTGGTTGCTATGGCATAGGGGGAAATATGAATAAGCAGAGCACAAAGGATTTTTAGGGAGGAGAAAATGTCCATAGTAGCCAAACTGTGGAAGGAGCCTCGGTGTCCATCTGCTCTCAACCCACTCATGCTATCTTTCTCATTCACTCTCACTGTGTCTCATAAATAAATAAACAAATACATCTTTCAAAAATTACTTAACAAGATTTTTATTTTTTTAAGATTTTAGTTTATTTTATTTTTGTATATTTTTTTTGGAGTTCGTTTTGCCAACATATAGTGTAACACCCAGTGCTCATCCCGTCAACTGCCCTCCTCAGGGCTTGTTACCCAGTCACCCTGTCCCTCTGCTCACCTCCCCTTCCACTACCCCTTGTTTGTTTCCAGAGTTAGGAGTCTCTCTATTCCCTCTCTATTTCCCACTCATTTTCTCTCTTTTCCTCTTTAATCTCTTTCACTATTTTTTATATTCCCCATATGAGTGAAACCATATGTTTGTCCTTCTCCAATTGACTTACTTTACACAGTATAATACCCACCAGTTCCATCCACCTTGAAGCAAATGGTGGGTATTTGTCATTTCTAATGGCTGAGTAATATTCCATTGTATACATAAACCACATCTTCTTTATCCATTCACCTTTCGATGGACACCGAGGCTCCTTCCACAGTTTGGCTACTGTGGACATTGCTGCTATAAACATTGGGGTGCAGGTGTCCCGGAGTTTCACTTCATCTGTATCTTTGGGGTAAATCCCAGGCAGTGCAATTGCTGGGTCGTAGGGCAGTTCTTTTCTTAACTCTCTGAGGAATCTCCACACAGTTTTCCAAAGTGGCTGCACCAGTTCACATTTCCACCAACAGTGCAAGAGGGTTCCCCCTTTCTCCACATCCTCTCCAACATTTGCTGTTTCCTGTCTTGATAATTTTCCCCATTCTCACTGGTGTGAGGTGGATTCTCATTGTGGTTTTGATTTGTATTTCCCTGATGGCAAGTGATGCAGAGCATTTTCTCATGTGCTTGTTGGCCATGTCTATGTCCTCTGTGAAATTTCTGTTCGTGTCTTCTGCCCATTTCATCATGGGATTGTTTGTTTCTTTGCTGTTGAGTTTAATTAGTTCTTTATAGATCTTGGATACCAGCCCTTTATCTGATATGTCATTTGCAAATATCTTCTCCCATTCTGTAGGTTGTCTTTTAGTTTTGTTGACTGTTTCTTTTCCTGTGCAGAAGCTTTTTACCTTGATTAAGTCCCAATAGTTCATTTTTGCTCTTGTTTCCCTTGCCTTCATAGATGTATTTTGCAAGAAGTTTCTGTGGCCTGGTTCAAATAGGGTGTTGCCTGTGTTCTCCTCTAGGATTTTGATGGATTCTTGTCTCACATTTAGATCTTTCATCCATTTTGAGTTTATCTTTGTGTATGGTGTAAGAGAATGGTCTAGTTTCATTCTTCTGCACATGGCTGTCCAATTTTCCCAGCACCATTTATTGAAGGGACTGTCCTTTTTCCAGTGGATATTCTTTCATGCTTTGTCAAATATTAGTTGACCAGAGAGTTGAGGGGCCATTTTTGGGTTCTCTATTCTGTTCCATTAATCTCTGTGTCTGTTTTTATGCCAGTACCACACTGTTTTGATGATCACAGCTTTGTAGTACAACTTGAAATCCGGCCTTGAGATGCCCCTGGCTACCATATTAATTCTTCCAATCCATAAGCATGGGATATTTTTCTATCTCTTTGTGTCTTCCTCAATTTCTTTCAGAAGTGTTCTATAGTTTTTAGGGTATAGATCCTTTACCTCTTTGATAAGGTTTATTCCTGGGTATCTTATGCTTTTGGGTGCAATTGTAAATGGGATTGACTCCTTAATTTCTATTTCTTCAGTCTCATTGTTAGTGTATAGAAATGCCATTTATTTCTGGGTGTTGATTTTGTGTCCTGCACATTGCTGAATTGCTGTATGAGTTTTAGCAATCTTGGGGTGGAGCCTTTTGGTTTTTCTATATACAGTATCATGTCATCTGAGAAGAGGGAGAGTTTGATTTCTTTGCCAATTTGAATGCCTTTTATTTCTTTTTGCTTTTCTGATTGCTGAGGCTAGACTTCTAGTACTATGTTGAATAGCAGTGGTGAGAATGGACATCCCTGTCTTGTTCCTGATCTTAGGAGAAAGGCTCCCAGAATTTCCCCATTGAGAATGATATGTGCTGTGGGCTTTTCGTAGATGGCTTTTAGATGCTGAGGAATGTTCCCTCTCTCCCTACACTCTGAAGAGTTTTGGTCAGGAATGGATGCTGTATTTTGTCAATTCCTTTCTCTGCATCTATTGAGAGGACCTATGTTTCTTGTTTTTTCTCTTGTTGATATGATTCATCATGTTGATTGTTTAACAAGTTGAACCAACCTTGCATCCCAGGGATAAATTCCACTTGGTCATCGTGAACAATCTTCTTAATGTATTGGTGAATCCTATTGGCTAGTATCTTGTTGAGAATTTTTGCATCTGTGTTCTTCCTGTTCCAGTTTTGGTAATTTGTGATTTTCCAGAAATGCATCCATTTCTTCTAGATTGCCTAATTTGTTGATGTATAGCTGCTCATCATATGTTTTTAAAAGCATTTGTATTTCCTTGGTATTGGTTGTGATCTCTCCTTTTTCATTCGTGATTTTATTAATTTGAGTCTTTTTTGTTTTTAATAAGGCTGGCTGACGGTTTATCTATCTTATTAATTCTTTCAAAGAACCAACTCCTGGTTTTGTTGATCTGTTCTACAGTTCTGGTCTCTATTTCATTGAGTTCTGCTTGAAACTTTATTATCTCTCTTCTTCTGCTTGGTGTAGATTTTATTTGCTGTTCTTTCTCCAGTTCCTTTAGGTGCAAGGTTAGCTTGTGTATTTAAGGTTTTTCCAATTTTTTGAGGGATGCTTGTATTGCAATGTATTTCTTTCTTAGGACTGTTTTTGCTGTATCCCAAAGATTTTGAAAGGTTGTATCTTCTTTTTCATTAGTTTCCATGAATCTTTAATTCTTCTCTAATTTCCTGGTTGCCCCTTTCATCCTTTAGCAGGATGGTCTTTGACCTCCACGTGTTTGAATTTCTTCCAAATTTCTTCTTGTGATTAAGTTCAAGTTTCAAAGCATTATGGTCTGAAAATATGTATGGGACAATCCTAATCTTTTGGTATCAGTTGAGACCTGATTTGTGACCCAATAAGTGGTCTATTCTGGAGAAATTTCCATGTGCACTTGAGAGGAATTGTATTCAGTTGCATTCGGATGCAAAGTTCTGTATATATCTGTGAAATCCATCTGGTCCAGTGTATCATTTAAAGCTCTTGTTTCTTTGGAGATGTTGTGCTTAGAAGATCTGCCATTTGCAGAAAGTGCCGTGTTGAAGTCTCCTACCATTAGTGTATTATTATCTAAGTATGTCTTAACTTTGGTTATTAATTGATTGATATACTTGGCAGCTCCCACAATAGGGGCTTAAATATTCATGCTTGTTAGGTCCTCTTGTTGGATAGACCCTTCAACTATGATACAGTGTCCCTCTTCATCTCTTACTACAGTCTTTGGGATAAACTTTAATTTATCTGATATGAGGATTGCTACCCGTGCTTTCTTTTGAGGACCACTTGAATGGTAAATGGTTCTCCAGGCTTTCATTTTCAGGCTGTAGGTCGCCTTAGGTCTAAAATGAGTCTCTTGTAGACAGCAATTAGATAATTCTTGCTTTTTTACCCTGTCTGAAAACCTGCATCTTTTGATGGGATCATTATGCCCACATAATGCTCACATTCAGAGTAACTATTGATAGATATGAATTCAGAGTGGTTGTAATACCTATTCAGTCCTGTTTTTGTGGTTATTTCTTTGGGTTTCCTCGTTGTTTTACAGGATTCCCCTTAATATTTCTTGCAGAGCTGGTTTGGTAGTCACATATTCTCTCAGTTTCTGCCTATATTGGAAGCTCTTTATCTTTCCTTCCATTCTGAATGAGAGCCTTGCTGGACATTATATTCCTGGCTTCATGTTCTTCTCATTTAATACCCTGAATATATCATGGCAGCCCTTTCTGGCCTGCTGGGTGTCTGTGGAGAGGTCTTCTGCTAATCTAATATTTCTCCCCATATAAGTAAAGAATCTCTTGTCTCTTGCTGCTTAAAGGATTTTCTCTTTATCTTTGGAATTTACAAGTTTCACTATTAAATATCAAGGTGTTGAACGGTTTTTATTGATTTTGGGGGTACCTCTCTATCTCCTGGATCTGAATGCCTGTTTCCCATTCCGAGTTAGGGACATTCTCAGCTATGATTTGTTCAAATATGCTTTCTGACCCTCTGGCCCTCTCTGTGTTCTCTGGAACCAGAATTATATGTAGATTTTTCCTTCTAAGGCTGTCATTCATTTCCCTTTACTTTTCATCATGGTCTTTTAATTGTCTTTCTCCTTTTTCCTCAGCTGTTTCCCTTGCCATCAACTTGCCTTCTATGTCACTTTTTCCTCTACCTCATTAGCCCTTGTCCTTAGGACCTCCAGTTTGGATTGCATCTCATTTAATGGATTTTTTATTTCGGCCTGATTAGATCTAAATTCTGCAGTCATGAAGTTTCTAAATTCCTTTGTGCTTTTTTCTAGAGCCACCAGTAGCTTTATAATTGTGCTTCTGAATTGGCTTTCTGACATCAAATTATAATCCAAATTTTGTAACTCTGCAGCAGAGAGTACTGTTTCTGATTCTTTCTTTTGTGGTGAGTTCTTCTGTCTAGTCATTTTGCTCAGTGTAGAGTGACTGTATGAGTGAACTGAGTCAAGAATATCAATCACGACCTAAGTAAATTTCACCCTAGATGATTCGACAAGGTCTGAGACCAGAAATTGAAATCAAAGATCAGAACAAAATAAGACAAAAGTACCACTAAAGTGAAAAACAAATTTTAAAACAAAGTAGAAAAAAAAAAAAGAAAAGAAAGAAAAGAAAAGAAAAGCCAAGAATCCCAGAGAAGAAGAAAGACAAAAAAGGAAAAGGGGGAAAAAAGTAGAGAAAAAAGCAAAAGTAAAGAGGAAAAATAAAGAAAAAAGATAAAAGGGGGACACCTAGGTGGCTCAGTGGTTTAGCACCTGCCATCGGCCCAGGGCATGATCCCGGAGTCCAGGGATCGGGTCCCATGTCAGGCTCCCTGCATGGAGCGTGCTTCTCCCTCTGCCTGTGTCTCTGCCTCTGTGTGTGTGTGTGTGTGTGTGTCTTATGAATGAATAAATAAAATCTTAAAAAAAAGAGAGAGAACAAAGATAAAAGAAAAGAAACAAAGGGGAGTACTGGGAGACGGTGGTGGTGAATGAGTTGTAGTGGATGTAGAATGTAGTCTATGTGAAAGGTTCTATTGGGTCTTTCTCTTGGTTCTGAGTATATTAAGTTCTGTATGCTAGAAAATGCTCAGTTCAAATTTATATAAACCAGAAATACTTGAAGAGGGTCCTACCATTGACCACCAAAACATAAATGAAATAAAACAGGGGGGCAGAATGGGAATGAGAACTCTCACAGAATGAACCAGCATGGTATGCCACTTGGTTCTGGGTGCAAGCTGGTCATGTTATTTTTTTTTTTTTTTTAAGATTTTATTTATACATGAGAAAGAGAGAGAGAGAGGCAGAGGGAGAAGCAGGCTCCATGCCGGGAGCCTGACATGGGACTCCATCCCGGGACTCCAGGATCACACCCTGGCCGAAGGCAGGCACTAAACCGCTGAGCTACCCTGGCTGCCCTGGTCATGTTTTAGAAGGTGGGGTTGTACTGGAAAAAGGAAGAAAAGAAAATAGGAGGGGGAACCCTCTGGTTCTATACACTGTAAATCCCTGCACTTCCCCTGAGCTTTCCAGCGCTGCTGGGTGGAGAACTTGCCCTTCCCCGTCCTTCCAGCTGGTCTTCTGGGGAAGGGCCTGCTGTGCCGGTTCTCAGGTGTGTGCACCTGGGGAGATGCTCCGCCCCTGCCGGTGCCGGGCTCAGCGGGAGCTGCTGACCCCGTGAGGCCCCGTCCCCTGGCGGCCCCGCCCCTCCCAGGCGCAGGGTGACCCAGGAGGGACAACCCCCCTGGCGGCGGCCGGGTCCCCAGCCCCGGCGTCAGCTCCCGCGGTACCGACCGCAGCTCCCCGTCCGCACTGGCCTGGATGCTCCGGGGCGGGGGGCGCGGCCCCGCACAGCTCGGGGGCGCCCGGCGGCGGCGGCAGGAGCGTCCCCGCCGTCCCGGGCCCTCCCCGCCTCCCCGCCTCCCCGCCTCCCCGTCCCGGGGGGAGCGCAGGGTCCCGGCCGTGTCCCCCGCGCCCTGGGCTCCGGGGCCTGCGCTGCTGGGGTCGCTCCCGGGGCCGCGGCTCCCGAAGGCAGCAGGGCGCAGCCCCCTCCGCCCGGAGCCCCCGCCCGCCCGCCCGCCCGGCTGCTCCCCGAGGCCCCGCCGGGCGCTCCAGCCCTTTCCCGCGCTCGGCCCGCGGGGTGTGGGGCGCCCTGCCCCGGGCGCACGTCCTGCCAGTGACCCCGGGAGGCTGGAGGCCCCACGGCCCCTCCGCGGCTCCGCCCGGGCTCCCCGCTCAGCGCCTTTCCCTCGGGAAGAATCCGGGGCGGATGTGAAGTTCCCGCTGCCCCGGGCGGGGCCTCCCTGTGCCGAGGCTTTCACCCCGGCCTCGGCCGGCTCCCCGGGGCCTCCCCCACTGGATTCTTTCTTATTTCATTGTGTCCACACCTCCCTACCTTGCTAGAAGCGAAAACCCTTCCCTCTGTAGCGCTCCAGCTGTTCTCTCTTTAAGTCTCAGGTCGGATTCGTAGGTGTTCAGGATGATTTGAAAGTTATCTAGATGAGTTGGTGGGGCCAGGTGAGGTGAGGACCCTAATCCTCTGCCATCGTCTGCATTTAAGCACTTAACAAGATTTTTAAATAATATTTACAATAAAACAAATATAAATAAAAAATGAAGAAATATGAAAAATGAACACTTTTGAGGATTGTCAGATTGGCCATAATTTATTTTCTTCCAGTAAAAGTCCCTTTATGATATGACTGTGAATCTCCACTCCTCAAGAGTGGGGACCTATTTCCCTACCTCTTTGATTTCTTTAGACTAGTGGGTTTTTGTTTGTTTGTTTTTGTTTGTTTGTTTTACCTAGACCACGTGGCAGGGTAATGTGCCAGTTCTGAGCCAGGACTTTAAGGCTTTTTGTATGTTTCTCCTCTTGCTGCTCCTAACCTGGACATGTAGAAAAGTCTGGGCTAGCTTAGTGAAGAAACCACATGGAAGGAGAAAAACCATTCAACCTGGGGCCTCCTGGACTAGCCAGACAGCTAAACTATCATCTGATTTTGTATGCCCACCAGACAGCAAAAAACACTTATCTGAGTCCAGCCTCAATTCCCAACTCAGAACTATAAGATATATACATGGTTATTGTTTTAATCCACTACTTTAGGGATAATTTGTTTTATAGCAATGACTTACTGATAGAGGCAAAATTGAAATGTAAAAGACAGAAATTATTTTTTAAAAAGATAAAAATCTAAACAAGAGAACTAGATGTGTTTCATGAATCAAAGGAAAAAGATGTCTGGCTTTAGAGGCTGGAAACTAAACTATACAATAAATAACCTTTAACCCATAAGCTGGTCCTTTTGTCTTGAAAATAGGCAGTGTAGCTACTTTGTGCCTGAAGGGACTGTCTCAAAGCTGAACAGAAATCCACTAGGAGGAATGGCTTTCATACCTACTTGAACTAGTGCATGGATAAAGCAAGTAGGGATAACAGATCAACTCTTTAGAAAAGAGGCCACAAAACACAGAACATTTGAAGGCTAATGATGTTACTGCTGTTGGTCAGGCCTCATACATAAAAAATTTAGCACGTAAAGCAAGTGGTAAACGTTGTTGCTGAGTGCCACACACGAGAAAAGTGCTAAAGTATACCCATTAAAATGCTCTTTATCCTCCTTCAAATGAAAATATTTGGAGGAAAAATACTTTGATAAGGATGAATATTTTTACAAAAGCTACTTTTTTAACAATTGGGTTATAGGGGTGCCTGGGTGTCTCATTCGTTTAAGTTTCCAGCTCTTGGTTTTGGATCAGGTTGTGATCTCATGGGTCATGGCCTAGAGCACTGGTTGGGGTCCCCATTCAGCAGGGAGTCTGTATCAAGATGCTCTCTCTCTGCCCCTGCCAGTCTCATGCTTGTGCATGTTCCTTCTCTTTCTCATTAATTAATTAATTAATTAATTTCCTAGATTTAGTAAGAGATGTTAAATTGACTCAAAGCCCTTTGACAATGAAATTGATAACATCAAGAGGGATTGTTGGTTATTTAAAGGAGAAAACCAATTGAATAACAGCAGATTTTTTTTAAAAAGAGTTTATTTATTTATTCATGAGAGACACAGAGAGAGGAGAGGCAGAGACACAGGCAGAGAGAGAAGCAGGCTCCATGCAGGAAGTCTGATGCGGAACTCGATCTTGGGACTCCAGGATCATGCCCTGGGCCAAAGGCAGGCACTAAACCGCTGAGCCACCCAGGGATCCCAATAGCAGATTTTCAAATAAAAACATGGAGTCCAGAAAAAAATGGCATACTGTTTAAAAGTTCTGAAAGATAATGAGTGTCAGTTCTGCATTCTATATCCTGTGGAAATATCCTTCAATAATGAAAGGGAAACTAAATATTGTTAGGCAGATGAAAAAGAGAATTTTTCACTAGGGGAACTTTCCTTAAAGAATGGCTAAAGGAAGTACTCAGAACATAAAAGAAAAAGTAGCAGAGGAGGCTTGGAATTATAAAAAGAAAACAAACAAACAATGAATGGATAAAGATTAAGGATAGAAACTGAGGGAAATATAAAGCCATTAAATAAAATTTTAAGATCATATTTGATAACTGAAACAAAAATTATCATAATATCATCTGATGTGGCACTCAAGAGAATTGCACTTAAAATGTGGAGAGAGTAAGGAGACCTATGTGGAAGTAAGACTTCTACACATCACTTGAAGTGGTAAAACAGTGATACCAAACAGGCTGTGATACCTTGTGTGTCATAATATCTATAGCAACTTCTGTGAAACGTATACAAAACTGATATAAATACTGCAAATAAATCAAGACAAATTCTTAAAAATCTTCAAAATCTTGAAATGTTGAGAATGTTGAGGAAAGAAAAACAGAAGAATGAGTAACAGAAAAAAAATACATAACAAAATGACAGATTTTTGCCCTAACATAAAAATACTTAAATATAAATTATCTAAATATGTCAATTAAAATGCAGAGGGGAACACTTGGGTGGCTCAGTCAGTTAATTGTCTGATTCTTAATTTTTGGCTCAGGTCATGACCTCAAGGTGGTGAGATCAAGCACCAGGTCAGGCTCCATGCTCAGCAGGGAGTCTGCTTGAGATTCCCTCTCTCCCTTTCCCACTGCCCCTCCTCCACCCACTCTCACGTGGGCTCACACACTCTCACTCTGACTAAAACAAATAAATCTTTTTTAAAAATTAAAAAAAATGAAATACAGAGAATTACAGAGTAGAAAAAGACATGTTGTCTAAAAAACCCCACTTCATATACAAAGGCATAAATATGTTGAAAAGCACATAAATTAGCATTAAAGAAACATGACTATCTATTTGTAGATGATATGATTGGCTATGTAAAAAACACAAGAAATCTGCCAAAGAAAGCCTTTAGAACTAGCAATTAAGTTCTGAAATTTTACAGAATACATAATCAACACAAATTGTTTGCCTATAGAAATCAAAATTAAGATATGATATGACTTAAAATCACTTCAACAAAATTTAAAAGAAATCTGAGAAAACCTAAATAAATGGAGACACATAATATGAATTGGAAAGAATCAACATAATGAAGAAGTTAGAGTTCCCTTTATTATTTATAGGTTTAATAAAATTTTAATGAAAATCCTCACAAGAATTTTTCATGGAAAAACGTTTTTAATATATTAATCTTTATTTTGTCCTGAATGTACACATGAGGTTTCTGAACAGAGCAGATTTCCTATTACTTGTCATTTAGGCAATGCCATGCCCTTCTGTCTCAGTTCTTACACCAACATGATGAGCAACAAGTCAAGTATTCTCCACATACATAATCTGATTTGTAGGCGAAGAATAGAGAAAATGAATTTTCTGTACTTATATTCAGACAAAAAAATAGGCAGCTGATTCCTACCTATCATAGAGTGTTCATCTTGGAAATTTCTACTCGAATACTTTGGAATTTAAATAATTCTCTCCAGGGAAAGTGAAAGAGCATTGCCTTAGGCTTTATAATCCAAAAATGACTTATTTTTCTTTCAAGTGTAAAAACATACCTCTACAATTTAGGTAAATATCTGTGGAGTTTTCAATTTCTCTACACACTAGTTAACTTCTGCTTACTTTTCTAACACAGTTTCCAAGTTCCAGTAAAATTTCTTCTAGGCCCTAACTATTTAAAAACATAAAGATATTTTCTCTAAAATCTAAATTGTTTCACAGTAGATAATAAATATGCCTCCTGACAATAACCCAAGCCCAGAAAATTTTATAGTTGACTCCTTACAAACATGCATAGGATGATGAGCTCATATGATTTGCAAGTTTAGTATAGATATTGGAAAAACTAAAACTCCAGTTCATCTTATAGGATTCATGTAACTATTGAAAAAACAAAACAAAACAGCACAGTACAAAACGCTGAGACAGAGTGAGATTGAAAGAATTAAAGGTCAGTTGTAATTATCAATTTAGTTATAAAAATTTTCAAATAAAATATTAGTTAACCTAATTTTCTACTATTTTAAAATAATAATCTATCATTGTATTTATTACACAAATTTAAAAGTTTTCAACAGTAGTAAATCAATGTAACTCACCACATTTCTCAGATTAAAGGAGCGACATCAACATCATATGATTATTTCAATGAATGCAGAAATTCTTTCATACCTTTCAATTGCTAATAAGTAGAAGGGAACTTAAACTGTTAAGGAAATATTTACATGAGGAGGTTTAGATGTTATTTCTCTATGATCAGTAAAGCAAGAGCGATGCTTATCAATAGAATCACATACTTGAGGTGTTGCCAGTGTTCTACAAGAGGCCAACAAACTTTCTTAAAGAGTCAGAAGTAAATATTTTACTTTGAGGGGGACAAGAGACAAAACTGAGGTTATTATGTAAGAATGTATATGATCATTTCATATGTATCCATGAAAAATGCAAAAAGTTGTTATTTCCAAGGCCTGAATGAAAAAAAAAAAAGTAACTGACCATTTATGTGCCATGATCATAGTTTGCCAGTTCTTCAAAGAAGAGAAAAGAAAAAAAGAAAAGAAAAGGTAAAATTAAAGAAATAAATAGCATATAACTCAATAGTTCTGCTACCTTTTGTTGCAGAGTTGTTCATTGCAATAGTCAGAGAAAGATTCTTGAGATGTTGTATGGTGCAACTCAGTAAGTTTATTTAAGCAGCATGGGACAGGACCCATGGGCAAAAAGAGCTGTACTTTTTTGGTATGAAACTGGTGGTTATATACTTAGTGCTCAAGGGTGAGGGGACGTGCAGGAAGTATTAAATCACAAATGTCCTTTTTTGAATTTCTACTCATAAAACTACTTTTCTCTGGTGCTTATCATTCAGTTTGATATTAGCTATTAGTGAAATATACAGGCAGTCATGAGACCCTTTAAGAATGTAGCAACCAGCACATATTTGATTCTTAATGGAACTTTGCAGTCTATAGGTCAGCCTTTGGGGCTAATAGTGAACATTTTTCTGCTACTATCACACATCACACTGACACAGACATTATACATAAAACCTTATTTCCTACATTTCTTCTTGCTCTTATACATTGTTGATCTGATAGTACTTTTATAATAATTATAGTGTAACTTGCAACAATAATATTTCATTCTAATTCCTTAGTAAATATTATAGACCATGTTATTTCACTGAATGAGATCAGAAGAATATCATATTTTCTGTAAAAACCATCTGTAATTGAGAATTACTTCTATGGAAGACCAAATTCAATATATTTATTATGCTGACTTTTTTACCTGCCACAATTCCAGAAAGAAAATTTTGATTTGGTCACATATAATGTTTAATATTTCTCATTTTTATGATGATCACAATCTTTATGTACTTTGAAAACAGCAAAGCACTGCCTAAATATGTAGTAAAAAAAATAAATCACAAGTACATAGTACAGTTGTGTTTCTATCCAAGAATAAAGCCTCAAATGAACTACTTAAAATAAAGTGCCTCATTTTCCTTTGCACTGAGTGAAGCAAATAGTCCAATTGAGCTCATTTGATGAAAAATCCTTAAGACATTCCATTTACATTTTTTACTCCACTCAGGCTAACCACCCAGTGATTTTTTTTTTCATTTGTCTATGGTTGACATATTCAGGAATACGTTAGAATAGGAGAAAATTTATTTAAGGACTCTCTAGAGAATACACAGCTGTCCTTTAATCTGAGAAATTTTACAATTAAAAAATAATATCCACATAATCCAATAGATGAAAGACTGTTCAAAGGAACTGAATTTTCCTTCTGATTGATGGGAACAGAGAGAGTGCTGCCTTTGCATTCTTGTCTCAATGACAACTCACTGATCTTCTATAGCATTCCACTGGCAGCCTGCCTTCTAATTCTATCAAATGGCAGACATGACAACAGCAAACAATTACAGAGGTATAATTTCTATCATATGGAGTTATTTTTATTGGTTTACTAAATTAGCTTCATCTAAATGTACAATCTGTTTCAATTTTTATTTAAAGCTGCATTCATTTAAATCTGTCTTATACCTGTACATGCATATGTGAGTCTGTCAGAGTTGGGTGTTTTGCTCTTACAGGACAGCTTCATTAAAAATGACAACAGCAACATTTTAGCTGACTGGAGAGATTTTTATTCTTAGTATATAGACCAGTCATTTGACTTGTGAAATTGGTTTCAAAAGGCTTGCAGCAAAATGGCTTTGACAAGATGTCACACTGTGAAATGTGGGTGACAAGATGGATCTCAGTGAATAGTGCAAAGAAAGATGACGTAAATTAATTTCAAAATAACAACTTGATTCTGCTGATAGAGGGAAAAGAACATTGATTGTAACAGGACAGGACCATCAACGATAGTCCTGAGGCTTTGTGATACAGAAATAACCAGTGGAAGAGAATTTTAGACTTCAGTTTTCACAGACAGAATAGCTGAAGTAATGAGGAGGAGAGGTTTAGAAAAATACAGGCAAAAATGTTCATTCAGCTTACAACCAGAGAGTTTGAATTCTCTTATGAACCTCCCAATCTCCTAGGAGGTAAAATACAAGTTGGAACTCCCTGAGACTGTCAGTATAGCTCCCTTCAGATGTCTTACAGGAGTGTTCAACTTGGTAATGATTCATTAAGTTGTACATGTATGAGGTATATGCTTTTGCATACATATGCTGCATTTTGCAGTTTTTCAATCCATTTATTTTTCTCTTGCCCTCAGGTGCCAGTCCAGGACTAAAACTTCCTTCAAGTTTTTCTGCTTCTTTTCTCACTTTTGAATCTCAACAGCTAAGGATATCGAATGATTTCATTTCTATGGTGGTTCTATTTGTCCAAAATAAGCAGAAAACAAATAAGGCATATATTAATTGACTGATTTCCATGCACAACCACTCTTAACACCTTATTGAAGACCGGAGTTTTATTGACTAGGATTTCCTCAGTTTTTAGAGGTAGTATGAAGTATAGAATATATTTACTGCCTTGAGATTATTTCATAGAAGAGAGAGGGAATATTGAGAACAACTTTTTAGAATGCCTTGCTTAAAACATCTTCTTATCATATAATTCTTTTCTGGAAATGTCTCAATAAATATCAACTGACATCTATCTTTGCCAAAGGCTGCTCATCTTATAGCATAAAAGGCCCTTAAAAGAAAAAAGAAAAAAGCATCTACTAGATGCAAGTCACAGCCAGGTGCCTTAAAGGAGACATACCAAAAGTAGTCTGCTAATTTAGCAATTTGGGTTACCACGGAAGTTAAGATCATGGATGTTAAATTCAAGCAGCCATTGGTTCACTCTGATTTGACAATTAAATTTTTGCAATCACAGAAAAATTATTTTCCCTTTCTAATAAGATCCTAATAATGATATCCTATTATGGCCAGTCTTCCAAAAGGGCCTTAAATTTCCTCTTAGCTTGATTGAACTTTAGATTGTCTTTTTTCTTGACTCTAGGCCCCTGGCTTCCATTTTCTTAGAGCATTTACTGTAAAAAGAAAAAAAAAAAAGTTTAAATTGTAAATTCTTTCTCTACCCATTTGAGATATAAATCTTTTATGTAATTATTTAGCAGTTGGCAAGCACTTAAGTTCTTTCCATATCTTGGCTATTATGAATAATGCTGCTATATATGGAAGTAAAATAAAGATATCACTTTGAGATCCTGTTTTCATTTCCTTTAAATATAACCCAAAAGTGAGATAGCCAAACCATATAATAGTTTTATTTTTAATTTTTTGAGGAAACTCCATATATTTTCCATAGTAGCTATACAAATTTACATTCCCCACCAAGACACAAGGTTTCCCTTTTCTCCACATCCTTGTTAACACTTGTTATCTCGTGTCTTCTTTTCTGTTATTGAGTTCTATGAACTCTTTATATGTATTGAATATTGGTCTTATATAATAAATAATTTTTTATTATTTTATCATATTTCTTAAGTTGCCTTTTCATTTTGCTGATTGTTTCTTTTTGCTGTGCAGAAGATCTTGAGTTTGATCTAGTCTTGTTGAGTTTAGTTCAGTTGCTTGTACTTTTGGTGTCATATCCAAAAAATCATTGTCAAGACCAATGTTGAGGAGCTTCTTCCCTATGTTTGCTTCTAGGATTTTTATGATAGCAGGTCTTATGTTTAAATCTATGATCTATTTTTTAAAGATGTATTTGTTTATTTGAGAGGGAAAGAAGAAAGAAAGAAAGAAAGAAAGAAAGAAAGAAAGAAAGAAAGAAAGAAGAAGAAGAAGAAGAAGAAGAAGAAGAAGAAGAAAGAAAGAAAGAAAGAAAGAAAGAAAGAAAGAAAGAAAGAAAGAAAGAAAGAAAGAAAGAAAGAAAGAAAGAAAGAGTAGGGATAGAGACAGAAGGCACCCTGAGCTATTTTTTGAGTGGTATATGTCAGGGGTCCAGTTTCACTCTTTTTGCATGTGTTTATCCAGTTTACCCAATAGAATGTGTTGAAGATACTCTCTTTTACACATTAATTGTTTTTTTTTTTTCTTCTCAAGTATAAGTTGAATAAGTTCTATACAAATTTTTTATTTAATATATAGTTACAATTGTGAAAAATGCCATTGGAATTTTGATAGGATTTGTGTACAATCTATAGATGGCATTGGATACTATGTACATTTAATAATATTCAACCTTCAGACCAATTATCATCGGCTATCTTTCCATTTGTGTCTTCATCTATTTCATTTATCAAGGTTTTGTAGTTTTCATTGTATGGATCTTTCATTTCCTTAGTTATATTTATTCCTAGATATTTTATTATTTGGCTTATATTTTGAGTGGAATAGTTGCTTTATTAATTTTTCAGATATTTCATGGTTAGTTTATAAAAATACTACTGATATCTGCATGTTAATTAGATATCCTGTAACCTTACTGAAGTTAATTAGTTCCAACAGGTTTTTCTGCTTCATATAAGCCTTTTACCAGATTACAACCAAGAATCCCTTTCTCAAAGAACTAGGAGCCATTCTTTTGAAATGTAATAATCAAGGAAGATAATGTCCCTATCTCCCAGGGTCTCTGAAAGGGTAGGAGCCTAATTTGAATGGATGTCTTGCTCCAAACTATAAAGCTACCTTCTTTCATAAAAATGCAAGATAAGTTTTAATTTTTAATTTCTCTTTTCAGTCAGGCCAATTAGCAAACACAAATAGCTTAAGATCTTCCCTCACCTACGTACTTAAAAACGCACCTACTCTTTGTTTCAGCCAAGTTATGTTCAGACTGCATTCTAAGTGTCTCTGTCCAATAAAGTGGGCTCATATAAAGCCCTTCTTTCCTGCTTAACTTTTTCAGATACAATTTTTTTATTTGAAAATATTTTAGGTGTAAAATCTCATTTAATGCTCACATCAACCCAATCACATAGGTGTGACATATGATTATCATTTTTATTATTTTTGTTAATTAAAAAATTAACACATATAAATTGTTACTGGAAGAGCTCAGATTATAGTACAGGTAGCCAAACTCTGGAGCATATGCTTTTAAAGTCTACCTTATAAGTTCTTTCCATCTTCATTTATTTTTCCATCTTAAAAGTGAGTATAATGATATTTACATGACTATGTTTTTTTAAAGAATTAAATACTGCAAATATTACACCTAAAAGAACTAGAAAAAGAACAAGCAAAACCCTAAACTAGCATAAGGAAGAATATAATAAAAAATTAGAACAGAAATAAATGACATAGACTCTAATTGAACAACAGAACAAATCAATGAAACCAGGAGATAGTTCTTTGAAAAGATCAACTAAATTGATAAATCTACAGCCAGAATTCTAAAAAGAGTGAGGGGGGCGGACCAAATAAACGATATTACAAATGAAAGAGGAGAGACAGGAAAATCACTACAGAAAATAAAAACAATTGTAACACTACGTTTTGAAGACCTATGCTAATAAATTGGGTAACCTAGAAGTGGATAAACTCCTAGAAACATAACCTATCAAAGCAGAAGCATAAAGAAACAGAAAATTTGAACACACCAATTACGAACAATGAAATTGAATCAGTAATCAAAAAGCCCCAACAAACAAAAGTCAGGGACCAGATGGCTTCACAGATGAATTCTACTGAATATTTAAAGAATTGCTCAGGATGCCTGTGTGGCCCAGCAGTTGAGCATCTGCCTTTGGCTCAGGGCATGATCCTGGGATCCAGGATCGAGTCCCACATCAGGCTTTCTGCGTGGAGCCTGCTTCTCCCTCTACCTATGTCTCTGATTCTCTCTCTTGTGTCTCTCATGGATAAATAAATAAAATCTTAAAAAATAAAGTAAAATAAAATAAAAAAATAAAAACTTACTATTTATCTTTAAACTATTCCAAAGAATTAAAGAGAAGAAAAACTTCCAAATTCATTTTATTTTTTTAATTTTTTCTGTATAAATTTATTTTTTATTGGTGTTCAATTTGCCAACATATAGAATAACACCCAGTGCTGAGCCTGTCAAGTGCCCACCTCAGTGCCCGTCACCCAGTCACCCCCCCCCCACAAATTCATTTTATGAGGCCAGTATTACCCTGATAACAATATTGGGTAAAGACACAGCAAGAAAGAACTACAAGCCAATATCTCTGACAAACATACATGCAAAAATCCTCAACAAAATATTAGCAAGTGAAATCTAATAATACATTTTAAGAAATCATTCATCAAATCAAATGGGATTTATTCCTCAGATGCAAGGGTGTTTGAATATTTACATATCAATCAATGTTATACATCACATGAATAAGAGAGAGGGTAAAAGCCACAGGATATTCTCAATGGATGCAGAAAAAGCATTTGACAAAGTACAATATCCATTCATTATTAAAAACTCAACAAAGTAGGTTGTAGGGGAACATAACTCAACATAACTAAGGCCATATAAGAAAACTCCATGGCTGACATCATCTTTAATGGGGAAAATGAGAGCTTTCTCACTAAGGTCAGGAGGAAGCAAAGAATGTCCACTTTTACTACTTTTATTCAACATAATAATGAAAGTCTTAGCCACAGCAATCAGACAAGAAAAAGAAATGATAAGCATCCAAATCAATAAGGAATAAGTAAAATTCTCACTATTTGCAGATGACAAAATCTGAAAGACTCCATCAAAAACCTAGTAGAACTGATAAATTCAGTTAAGTCACATTATACAAAATCAATTTACAAAAATCTGTTGCATTCCTACACACCAGCAATGAAGCAACAGAAAATTAAGAAAATGATCCAATTTACAATTGCACCAAAAACAAACAACAAACAAAACAAAATTTAAAAAAAATCTATACTCTGAAAATTGTAAAACACTGATGAAAAAATTGAAGATTACAAAAAGAAAGACATTCCACACTCATGGGTTGGAAGAACAAATATTGTTAAAATGTCTGTACCACCCAAAGCAGTCCACAAAGTTAATGCAATCTCTATCAAAATATCAATAGCATTTTTCACAGAACTAGAACAAACAACCCTAAAATGTGTATGGAACCACAAAAGACCCTGAATGGCCAAAGAAATCTTATAAAAGAAAAGCAGAGCTGGAAGCATCATGATTCCAGACCCCAAGTTATATTACAAAGCTGAGGTGATCAAAATAGTATGATACTGGCAGAAAAAACAGACACATAGATCAATGGAAAATAATAAAAAACCAGAAATAATCCCAAAACTGTATTATCAAATAATTTTCTACAAATCAGAAAAGAATATCCAATGACAAAATGAACAGTTTCTTCAACAAATGGTGTTGGAAAAACTGGACAGCAACATTCAAAAAAAGAAGATGGACTACTTTCTTACACTATACACAACAAATAAATTCAAAATAGATTAAAGACCTAAATGCGAGACCTGAAACCATAAAAATCCTTTAAGAGAACACAGGCAGTAAATTCTTTGACATTGGCCAAAGCAACATTTTTCTAGATATGTTGCCTGAGGCAAGGAAAACAAAGGCAAAAATACAGTATGGGAACTACATCAAAATAAAAAGCTTCTGCACAGCAAAGGAAACAGTCAACTCAACTAGACGGCAAGATATTAGCAATGACATATCTGAAAAAATGTTAGTATCCAAAATATAATAGGATTTATAAAACAACACCCCCAAAATGAATAATCTGATTAAAATTGGGCAGAAAACATGAACATTTTTCCAAAGAAGGCATCCAGATGAACAACAGACATGAAAAGATGTTCGTCATTAACTACCATCAGAAAAATCCAAATAAAAACTTCAAAGGTATATCACCTTATACCTGTCAGAATGACTAAAATAAAAAACACAAGAAATAAGAAATAACAGGTGTTAGTGAGGATGTGGAGAAAAGGGAATCCTCTTGCACTGTGGCTGGGAATGCAAGCTCATGCAGCCTCTCTGAAAAACACAGTGGAGTTTCCTCAAAATATTAATAATAGAACTACCCTACAATGTAGTAATCACATTACTGGGTATTTACCAAAGAAATACAAAAATACCAATTCAAAACGATACATGCATCCCTATGTTTATTGCAACATCATTTACAATAGCCAAAATATGAAAGTGGTCCAAGTGTCCATCAGTCAACAAATGGAAAAATAAGGTGTGGTATATTTATACAATGGAATATAATTCAGCCATAGAAAGGAATGGAATCCTGCTATTTGGATGGAGGTAAGGAGTTTAATGCTAAGTGAAATAAGTCAGCAGAGAAAGACAAATACCATATGATTTCATGGATCTGTGGAATTTAAGAAACAAAACAAATGAGCAAGGAAAAAAAAAGAAAGCCAAAACCAAGAAACAGATTCTTAACTACAGAGAACAGATTGATAGTTATTAAAGGGAAGGTGAGTGGGGGATGGGTGAAATAGGTAAAGAGGATTAAGAGTACACTTTTCATGATGAGTGCTGAGTAATGTAAGAATTACTGAATCACTATATTGTACACCTGAACCTAATATAACACTGTGTGTTAACTATACTGGAATTAAAATAAAAAAACTTAATTAAAAATTAATTCTGCTGATCAAGCAGGTATTATTGCAATTAATGTATTTTAGTTAATATTAATTCATAGCATTAATATATTTTAATAATAGCTGTTTGCAACTTGGTTATATACAGTATTTCAAAGATTTTCCTTTCCTAAAAAATGTCTCTTAGAATTGCCTTAAGATAATGATTTCTAAACTAATGCCAAGAATTAGGTTATTTGATATGTCAGTATATTTTAAAGAGTTTAAAAAAATATTCCGAAGAATGAAACTTGACCCTCAGCATGGGCAGATTCTTTACCTCCATTCTACACCTTTTTTTTTTTTTTTTTGTAAAAATGAGCATCATATAAGCAGTTAATGAGATTCAAGACTGAGAGTTATTTGCTATTGTCTCATGAACTGAAGAAACAAAATTCTTTTAGAGTGTCTATATATAGACACACTCTGCAAGCAGCAACACAGATGCATTTATGAAGAGATTATTTACCCACCACACCAAGCAAAATTTTCCCATAAACAAAACATACTGGATGAATTGTCAAGCATGCTCATAAACAGTACTCGGTTCTCTGAGAACAAAGCATAGATTCCTCTCCTAACTGCTCCACATTTTTCTCTTTGAGTGGCTTATTATAAAAATGTGTGCGTGTGCATGTGTGTCTGTTTGTGTGAGTGTTGGGTCAGGCTGGAGTAAAGGGACAGAATACCTAAGGAAAAGGATATTTCTTTCCTGCTAAGTATTGATGATCCACTCCAGGAAATTAAAAGAGTTATTATTAGAAATTACAAGATAAGCAATTTTGATAACAAGCAGCTGTGTAAATGTTTAATACTTTCTATTGTTATGCAAGGTAGTTTAGGCTCTGCTTGGAGCAGTCTGGGAGCAGGATGCCCCAGATTCACTGCCTTTGTTCTAAATCTGCAGCTTGCCAAGCATTCATATGCTTGGAACACTAAGCTGACAAGGAGCTTCATATATATATTTAATAAAATATTATGCATTGTAAGTATGTGTATTACATGTTATAAATATATATTGTATATCATATGATTCTTATCTATAAAAGGTCAAATATGTTAATCCAGGGTTATGAGGGAGTGTTTCACCTTTGTGAAATAAAGTTGCAGCAGAATGCTTTCGCAAAATACCATGCTAAGAGAATTAAGTACTAGACTAAACTGAGGCTTGTATTCTGCTTCTGTGAAAACTCCAATCTTTAATGTTTTTGCTAAAGAAGTGCAACCTTAATTTAACAATATTTTTTTCCTGTGGAGTTTTGAAACTATTTCCTTTCTGTAATATTCTCAGAAGGTTTATTTTTCTACCTAATACAGAAGTTACATTTGACAATGTTGAATTGTGCCTGAGCGTTGCAAAACAGCAATATTAAGAAACCTGCCCAAATTTTCCATTCAGTAAATACTTAGTGCAAGGAACTTCCCACTTCATATATTGAGATAAGACTCACAGATGCCCCACCTTGGTTACATGGGACAAGGCCAAAAACAGGCCATTCAAATTCTTATTCTTTCCTTCTGGAAATTAGCTGAACTATATGTCTTAGCTGATTGATCAGAACAAAAGCTTGTGACCAAGTTAGGCTTTGGTTTTCCCTGGACTCTTGAACACTGACCCACTTTCAGCAGAGCCAGCATATACTCCTTTTTTAAGGGCTTCTCCTGAAAATTGGCTTACTTCAAGATAAATATTCCCAATCAGCTGTTCAATCATGCCACCTTGTCATCTCACACCTTCACACCCCCCATTCTGTCTACTTTTGTTCACTCCTCCTTACCAAACAAAAACAAAAACAAAACTGCTTATCTAATTAACCTTTGCGATATTTGTCATTTCTGTATTGTAGTAGTCTCCCTCCCTGCCCCATTATAATTGTCCCCACTCCTTATTACAGTGATCCTTTCTAATTAAGTCTCTCCTCACCCTAAGACCAGATTTTTTTTGACATTTTGCATATGTAATCATTGCATTGAAACTTAGAATCATTGGACTATCAACACTAGAGAGACTCAGAGCTAATGTAGTCTGATATTTTAATATTCTAATGATAATATTTTAATATTTTATATTTTAATAATACATATTTTAATATGTATAGAATCTAATATGTATATTAGAATTGGATTCCAGATCACAATGCAATAGAACTAGCACATATATATATTACATAATACCAAGTTTCAGATCAGTTGTTTTTAGAGTACAGATTGGGAGATACTAATTCTCAAATGTCCTCTGTTTGCAGATGAAAAATGAGATTACATGACTTAACCAAAGAACGTGCAGCTAATCAATAAGTCAAGCTTGGACTATGACACTGATTCTCAAAACAGTATGTGACCCATTACAATACTTTCTTTGTAATATTAAACAAACACCAGCATTTTCAAATGGGAGCATAATAGGTCCATATGACAGGCGTTTGCTTGGAGTCTATGAAACAATGGAGAGCCCTTTGGACATAATGGTACATTGACATTAATTATTAAGTGCTATTTAGTAGAAACATACATTGAATGTTATAGTGGGTCATCTTCAAAATGATTATTGAATATATTACTAAGCCTTGATATACATTCTTGGGATACATTAAGATATCAGCCTACCTTATCTCTACCGAAGAAAATATATAGCATTGTATTAATGATTACTATTCTATTAACAGGCTTTAAAAATGATCTATTATTTGAAGCAATACAGAAAGAAAAACTGCTTTAAATTAAAAATCTATTTTTAATATAAAAGTAAAGTTGTGCCCTTTATTGAAGAACAAAAGTGATAAACCCCTAGAGTCCAATCAAATGCACATAATAACGTTAAAAGACAGAGGGCACTCCAGTAACATAAAATAAATGAAGAAAGTCACTATTTTAACACACTGGATTTTTTCTTAAGTTTTTAAGTGAAAATCTATATTCTTTTCTGATTTCGCTTTATTTCCCATTTACCATTGCTATTTTTAAGAAAAAACAGATTGTGATATTCTGGTTGTCTCAGCTCTGCAAACAAAACACAATAATTTGTAAGGGAATTGTTTTGCAAATTGTCTCTGAATAATCATTCAGTTTACAAAGTTGAGGAAAAAGGAGTGTCATAAGAATAGTGAGTCCACAAGTAGACAGGGTTTCAAGAAATCAGTCCCTCACTTGGGAAACAAACTTTCATAGTTTTTATTGTAATTCTTCTCTTCAGATAAAATAGAATAAAAGCACCAATAGAAATATGTTTACTAGGGATGCCTAGGTGACTCAGTGGTTGAGCATCTGCTTTTGGTTCAGGGCATAGTTCCAGGGTCCTGGGATCGAGTCCCACATCAGGCTCCCTGTCTAGAATCTGCTTCTCCCTCTGCCTTCGTGTCTGCCTCTCTCTCTGTGTCTCTCATGAATAAATAAATAAAATCTTTTTTAAAAAATGAAATATATTTTCTAACACCACTTTGCAAGAATAGCAGTTGACCTCTGAGAGTTGACTATAGGAAGGTCCAATTCTTTTATTATAATGTCAGATCACTTTGCAATTAACCAAAAGTATGACGGAAACCCTATGACAGTAAGCATGGTTGAAATTTATACCTTCCCCTATGTCACATCTTTATAAGATGTAATTTGAGTATGTTGCTTCTGTTTTATTTACATAGGCCTATGCTTTATATATTACTATGTAGGGATAATTTTCTCTTTATCTTATTTTTGAAATATTGTCCCATTTTGCAATTTATTCTTCAGTATTGTGGACAAATACATGTATCTATATCCAAGCAGCTAATGAAATGTCAAGTGTAAGTTAGCTGTTTATTGTCTGATTCTGGGAATTATCTATAAAAGATTATTTTTGGCAAGGATATCAGCATGAAACTAAAATGAAATTTGAATAGTATCAAGGGAAAACAATCACTTCCAAACCTTTGATCTGCCATTCAGATACACATAGCTAGAAGCTAAAAGAAAAGGAGCAAGTAGAGAAAAGGAAAAATACTTCCAGATGAAATACACACATACACACAGAAGACTTCTAGACAGTTCCCTAATGTGTGAAGCAAGAGAATACCTGCATTCCAAGATTATGCTCTATATAACTACAGTCATTTAAAAAGATAGACTATAATATATAGGGACTGTTACACACATATTACAGTAATAATAGTGATCCCATTTTTAGAATATCTTTTCTATGTTTCTTAAGACAATTGCTGATATTTTCATATTATGACATTTTACTAAAGACATAATTTGCAGCCCAACTCAAATGCTAGTTGAGGAGGTGTTATAATTTACCAGCTTATTTGTACGAGAGTTTCAAACCTCTCATGATATCTGGTCTTCTCACTTTTCCCAATGTGAAAGGAAATCTTGAAAAACCCAAAGGTTGTGGATTTTGTTTTTAAAAATCAAAGCTTTATTTCTCATTCTTTTAAATATTACTTTTGAGACCTTGGGAATATCTTTTATTTTTTCTCTCTTGGAGCTACAGTTCCCTCATCTATGAAGTAACAAATAGTTATTTTATGGAGAATGGACCACAATAGACTGAGTGTTCAGCAAATGTGTATTGAGTTGTTTCACTATGTAAAAGCCTATTCTCTGCTATTCAAAAGGCATTGAATACCTTTAAACATCTCCAAAATTGTGATAACTTACTCCAAAAAAATATTTGTTGCACTACCTTTTAAAATCCACAATCAAAAATTGTGATTTAATTTTTTAATCCTAAAAGATGTTTTCCCTATTTATTGTTATTTCGGCATCTCTAATCAACCACTTGCCTTCTACTTGCAGTTCCTAAATTATGAATTCAAAGAACTAATGGGACTGATATTTCAGCAGATGGTTCAGCCCTAGAGTTTCATCTGAGTCTGAGATTTTTAGGTTCCTTGGCAGAATAAAAGATATAGCTGTTTGCTCCAAATTTAGACAGAATAATTTAAATAAAGGAAAAGTGAGTGATATGATTGGAGTGATTCTAAGAAGCAATTATAAAATATGTTAAGTATTAAGAATACTTGAAAATTGTCATAATTTGTGAGTAAAATCAATAAACTAGTAGGAGTGTAAAACATGAGAAAACCTTTAAATTTCCTGACTTTTTAAAAAAGCAGATGCCGGTGTGTGATGATTTTTCCGAATTATCAAGTGATGGTCTCTAACCATTACCTAGAGAGAAAAATAAGAAATAACTTGAATTAGCCTCTTCAGTTACAGCTATGTGATGCCACCAAAACAGACTTATCAATAGTGAAGTTATATTTAAGAATCAAAAAGTTTTTTTTAATTTTTTTAACATATGATAAAGATAGAAATATATAGAAAGAAACATTGTATACTTAGACTGAACTCTGTCACCAACCCCAAATGTACATTCCTGGGAATGTATTGAATTTTTTTAAAGATTGATTGATTGATTGATTGATTGATTCATGAGAGACACACACAGAGAGAGAGAGAGGCAGAGGCAGAGGGAGAAGCAAGCTCCTCACGGAGAGCCCGATGCAGGACTTGATCACGGATCCAGGGATCATGACCTGAGTCAAAGGCAGGTGCCCAACTGCTGAGCCACCCAGGCAACCCTTATTGAATTTTTTAAATCTCAAATTTAATAATGGATTTTTATTTATTATTATTCTTCTCTTTTCTTTAAGCTAAAGAGTTAATTATAAAATAATTATCCTTCCAGTAGGTGTGTTTCTTTCTAGGGCTGGGTCCAAGGCAACCTGGTATGAGTGTGAGAATTTTCATAGGTCTTCTAATCAACCACTTTCCTTCTATGACAAGGTTTGTCAGTCACACCCTGTTACCCTGGGGACTAGCATTTCTTCCCCCACCTATCTGTATGAAACATACAAAAAGCCACCACACTGTTTTTTTTTTTTTTTTTCTTTTTAAATAGAGTGTTTTCATAGGAAAATTGGGAGCTTTATTGGGTTTCAACTACACACAGTATATTAGAACATTTCACTATCACAGAATCACTCTATCCTTAACTCCCAGTGAGGAAAAGACTGTCCAAATAAAAAGTTGATGTGATTGAATTGGCTTGAGACCCAGGCCCGTCCAATAACTTATAAGCCACAGGCTAGTGAAGAGCCTTCCATAAGAACTGGAAATGAGTTTAGGTGAGTGTTGATTTTCCCTAGCAGCATGGCTACATTAATGCCATTGTTGTTTTGCTGATATATTAACAACTGAATCTATCATATGTAGGTTAGGTGAGGGATCAAACTATTATATGTTAAATTCTAGGCTCTACAAAAAAAAAATGAGTGTTTTGTTGTTTAAATAAAGACAGCTGCAAAAAATCTAACTGAATGAGTATTCAAAATTCTTATATTTTTGAGTAATATGTCAACCCCTTCCTTGTATGTGGTTTAGTTATTTCTTTTGAATCCTACCTTTGGCAATTTTTGGTTTTAGATTTAGAAAATTATCGACTTCTTGATCATCTTAAAAGAAACTTTATTTCTTCTCTGTATTTTTTCTTTTTTTTCCAAATGGCATTATTTCTCATGTTCTCACCATGCTATGCCTGGACCATTGCAATACTCTAAAACATGACTTATTTTGTTTGCTTTAAAAGCATATTGTAAAAACATCAGCCTTCATAAAAACATTTGTGTACTGGTTGATTTTTTGTCTACTTTCATTGAACTGGAGTGAAATATAGCCTCTGTAGTGCAATCCTATATTTTAGTATTAATATACATGGTGACAAAGTTAGGCCTTTCTTTACAGGGTTAAAATTATAATTTTGGTCATATCAAGTAATGATGAGAGTTGTACATTATTTGTTCTTTTATTTAATAAAAAGCATATCATATAGTTAAGAACAATCTAAATCTGCTCTTTTGCAAATTTCATGTGGTATGTTTCTCAGCATCACTAGAGTCCACATTGCATATTTGTTTGCAATCTGTATATATGAGTGCCAAATACAGGGTCATAGTGGCCTAGAGAGTATTTTTTAGTGTTCTTAAACTGCGATAAACAACAAAAAGAATTGCAGTGAATATTATAAACATAATTATTTCTTCCCTATTCCATTTTATTCATTAATTCTCCATTTTTGGGAGACCCACTGCTTCTGGTAGGGGAAGGAAGCATAGAACAACCGACAAATATAACACAGAAAAAGAACAAATTTTAGAAAAATTTGTATTTGGCTATGCAGTATATATCTCACAGAAAACTCTAAATATATCTATATATTTGTCCCTTGTAGAGGTAAATAAATAAATTCACTTAAGTCAAACTTAAAATGTCTCCTTTCTGATCTCCTTTCCCACCTCCACCATACATTAAGAAAATGATGATGACAGAAGGACATATTTTTATTTGTTAGTTTTCTAAGTGTGACAAGAAAGAATTAAGGTAAGGAGTCTCAAATTTCCTCTATGGAGACATTCAGACAAAACTGAATTATAGGGGAAGTACCTCCATACATATGCACACATACACACTGTAAAGAAAAAAGAAACAAGAAAAGAAAAATATAGACTTAGAAAATATAAATATACTTGGATACCTCTAGGAAAAGAAGTTGATGGTCTACCATTCAGATCTGTAAGGTCTTTCATAATGTAAATGTTATTAAATATTGGGGTAATGTAGGCTGTGAGATCAAGATAATGAAAAACTATTTGGAAAGGACCCACAATCATTATGAATTTCTAAAAAAAATTGGACAGCTTCTGTTTTAACAATTTTAAAATAAAATTTAAACAATTAAAAATAAAATAAATTGAAAACAAAAATAAAGTAAATTAAATTTTAAAAAATCAAAAATAAATTTCAAAATAAACAGCTATTTTTATTGTTCATAGTAATGAGAAGCAGAATTTGTTGACATAGCTGGAAATATCAAATGACTTTTAAAACCAAATTAAAATATCATTAATTTAGAAATTCTAGGGATGCCTGAGTGGCTCAGTGGTTGAGTGTGTCTGCCTTTGGCTCAGGGTGTAATCCCAGAGTCCTAGGATTGAGTCCCCCATTGGGCTCTCTGCATGGAGCCAGATTCTCCCTCTTCTACCTATGTGTCTGCCTCTCTCTGTGTGTCTCTCATGAATAAATAAATAAAATCTTTTTTTAAAAAGTTAGAAATTCTAAAGTGGTCGGGTTACTATCTATTGAAACAATTTGCATCAAGTGGAATGAGGTAATGAGACAATTTTAAGATTCTTTTGAACTCTTTTCAGACAACTCAGAATAACAATTCACAAATAAAGAATACATGTTTACTGCAGCATTGTAAAACTACCAAGTAAGAGCCTGGCATTTTAATTTATTCATAATAAACTATAATTTTCTATGCACTAGGCCTAATTATTACTAGATAATACTTTGGCAGTCTTAGTCCATCATATTATATATAATTGAACTTGCTAAAACCAAATTTCATTTTTAAATTCCCCAAATTAAACATTGTACTCATAGACACTTATTGACTTATTCAATAGCTGAGTTGTGAAATTTTGCCACATAAAAATGAATTCATAAACATAAGTTTATGAGTGGTACTCATCTTCTAAATAATTTAAAATTATATATTTTTAGCCCAGGATTTAACCCACACATATATGGTCAACTGATCTTCCACAAGAGTACCAAATACACAATGGAGAACAAATATTCTCTCCAATTACTGATGTTAGGAAAACTGGATATCCACATGAAAAAGACTGAATGTGGACTTTATCTTACTCTATACACAAAAATAAACACAAAATGAACTAAAGATTCAAAACTTGAAATTGTAAAACTCCTAGAATACAATAGAAGATGGAAAGGCTTCTTAACTTCATCTTGGCAATTTCTCATATATGACACTAAAAGCACAAGCAACAAAAGCAAAAATAGACAAGAAGGACTACATCAAACTAAAAAAGCCTCTACACAACAAAGGAAACAACCAACAAAATAGAATGGCAACCAATGGAATGGGAGAAAATATTTGAAAGCCATATATCTGATAAAGAGTGAATTTCCACAATATATGAGGTAAGAAAGTCCTAAAATGCAAGGCCCCAAACAAAACAAAAATAATAATGCAATTTTTAAAGTGAGCAAAGGACTTGAATAGACTTTTTATTTCTTCCAAGGAAGACATACAAATGGTCAACAGGTACATGAAGAGATTTTTCAACATCACTATCTATTAGGAAAATGCAAACCCAAACCATAATGACATATGATATCATGACTGTTAGGATGACTATTATGGAAAAGAAAAAAGATAGTACTGATGAGGATGTGGAAAAACTGTAACCCTTTTTAATATTTTTGGGAATATCAGTAGGAATGTAAAATGATGTAGTTTAAGTAAAATAATATGGAGGTTCCTCAAAAAATTTAACATAGGATTATAATTTGATTCAGCAAACTCACTTCTGGATATTTACCCAAAAGAATTGAAATTAAATCTTGACAAGACCCCTATTATAATTAAATTTACAAAATATAGTGATAAGATAATCTTCAAAGTGAAAAGACAAAAATCTTTAAGTTACAAGGAAAGACCAATAAGGCTAGCTGGAGATTTCTCAATAGAAACTTGAGAAGCCAGAAGAAAATGGCATGATATATTCAACGTGCTAAATGGAAAAAATCAGCAGCCAAAAATGCTCAATATAGCAAGGCTATTATTCAGAATAGCAGTAGAGATAAAATTCTTCTGAGAGAAAAACTGAAAGTGTTCATGACTACTAAACCAACTCTGCAAGAAATATTAAAGGGCCTCTTTGAGTGCAAAGGAGAGACAAAAGTGAAAAAGACAAGAATGGATCAGAGAAAATCTCCAGAAATAAGGAAAACACATAATAAAATGATAATAAATACATACTTATTAATAGTTCCTTTGAATGTCAATGGACTAAGCATTCCAATCAAAAGACCTAGGGTGTCAGAATAGATAAATAAAAAAACAAGACACATCTATATGTTGCCTACAACAGAATCAGTTTGGACTGAAAGACATCTGCAGATTGAAAGTGAAGGGGTGGAGAAACATTATACAAATGGATATTAAAAGAAAGCCAGAGTGGCATATTTTTATCCAACAAACTAGACTTTAAAGAGACAAAGACTGTAAAAAGAGACAAAGAAGGGCATTATATAGCCATAAAGGGAATAATCCAACAGGAAGATCTAACAATAGTGAAATATTTATGCACTCAACATGGGAGCACCCAAATATATAAAACAATAAAGATAAAGCAACTAATGATAACACAATAATGGTAGGGGACTTTAACATCCCACTTACATCAATGGACAGATTATCTAAATAAAAAATAAGGAAACAATGACTTTGAATGGCCCACTGGAGCAGATGGACTTAACAGATAAATTCAGAACATTCCTTTTTTTTTTTTTTTAAGATTTTATTTATTTATTCATGAGAGACACAGAGAGAGAGAGAGGCAGAGACATAGGCAGAGGGAGAAGCAGGCTCCACACAGAGAGCCTGATGTGGGACTTGATCCTGAGTCTCCAGGATCATGTTCTGGGCTAAAAGTGGTGCTAAACCACTGAACTACCTGGGCTGCCCAATTCAGAACATTCCTAAAATTGCAGAATACACATTTCTTCTAAGCATACATGGAATGCTTTCCAGACTAGATCACATATTAGATCACAACATAGGCCTTAACAAAAATGATGAGATTGAAATCATACCATGTATCTTTTCTGACCATAATGCTATGAAACTAGAAGTCAACCATGAGAAATAACCTGGAAAGACCACAAATACATCAAAGTTAAAAAAAAAAAAAAAAAAAGTGCTACTAAATAATGAATGGGTCAACCATGAAATCAAAGAAGAAACTAAAAAAAAAAAAAAAAAATACATGGATATAAGTGGAAATGCAAACACAATGGTCCAAAATCTTTGAGATGCTTCAAAAGCAATCCTAATAGGAAAGTATATAGCAATATTGTCCTACCTCAAGAATCAACAAAAACTGAAAGAGACAACTTTACACCTAAAGGGGCTACAACAAGAACAACAAGTAAAGCCTAAAGCCAACAGAACGATGGAAATAGTAAAGATTAGAGCAGAAATATAGAAACTAAAAATGCAATAAAACGAATCAATGCCACCAGGAGCTGGTTCTTTGAAAACATCAATAAAATTAATAAACTTCTAGCCAGACATTTCAAAAAGAAAAAGGAAAAGACCCAAATAACTTGGTTTTTGCTCATGTTATGATCTCAGGATCCTGGGATCAAGCCCTGTATCATGTTCCACATCCAGTAGGGATTCTGCTTCAGGAATCTCTCTCTCCTTCTGCCCTTCCCCATCTCTCAAACAAACAAATAAATCTTTCAAAAGAGAAAAGAAAACTCAAAAGTTCCACAAATAACCTGCTAGAAATGATAAATCAATTCAGTAAAGTCATATGATATAAAATCAATGTACAGAAATCTATTGCATTTCCATACACTAATAATGAAGCAGCAGAAAGAGAAATTAAGGAATCAATGAAATTTACAATTGCACCTAAAACAATAAGATACTTAAGAATAAACCTAACCAAGAGGTAAAAGATCTGTACTCTGAAAACTGTAAGACACTGATGAAGGAAACTGAAGATGACACAAGAAATGGAAAAATTTTCCATGCTCCTGGACTGGAAAAACAAATAATTTAAAAATGTCTATACTAGCCAAAGAAACCTGCACATTTTAATATAATTAAATTTAATAAAATCCCTATCAAAATAGCACCAGTGCTTTTTACAGAGCTAGAACAAAAAAAAAAATCCTAAAATTTGCATGAAACTTAGGAAAACATGCCTCATAATCAAAGTAACCTCAAGAAAGAAAAGCAAAGCTGGAGGCATCGCAATCCAGACTTCAAGTCATATTATAAAGCTGTAGTAATCAAAACAGTATGGCATTGGCACAAAAATAGATGTATAGATCATTATAACAGGATAAAAAACCCAGAAATGAACCCATAAGCATATGGTCAATTAATCAACAAAGCAGGAAAAAAGTATTCAATAGCAAGAAGACACTCATCAACAAATGATGTCAGAAAAAACAGACAGCAACAGGCAAAAGAATGAAACTGGACACTTTCTTACACCAAACACAAAAACAAATTCAAAATGAATTTAAGACTTGAATATGAGACCTAAAACCATTACAATCTTGGAGAATATAGGCAATAACTTCTTTGACATTGACCATAGCAACTTCCTTCTAGATATGTCTCCTGAGACAAGAGAAACAAAAGCAAAAAATAAATTATTGGAACTTCCTCAAAATTAAACAAACACAAAAAAATCTTTCTGCACAGCAAAGGAAACACTTAAAAAAAACTAAAAAGCATTTTACAAAATGGGAGAATAGATTTGCAAATGACATATCCAGTAAAGGGTTAGTATCTAAAATATATCACAAACTTACACAAGTCAACACCTAAAACCAAAATAATCCAATTTAAAAAATCGACAGAAAACATGAAGAGACATTTCTCCAAAGAAGTTATTCAGATGGCAAACAGACATAGAAAAAGCTTCTCAACACTCCTGATCATTAGGGGAATTCAAATCAAAACTACAATGAGCTATCACCTCACACCTGTCCGTATGGCTAAAATTAAAAACCCAAGAAACATCAGGCATCTGAGAAGATGTGGAGAAACAGGAACCATCTTCTACTCTTTGTGGGAATGCAAACTTGTGCAACCACTCTGGAAAACAGTATGGATGTTCCTCAGAAAGTTAAAATAGGACTACCTTATGATGCAGCAATTTCACTAGTAGGTATTTATCCAAAGAATACAAAAATACTCATTTAAAGGGATTCATGCACACTATGTTTATGGCAGTATTATCTATAATAGCCAAATCATGGAAAAAGGCCAAATGTCCATTGACAGATAAATGGGTAAGAAGAAGTGATTATATATATATATATATATATAATCCAGCCATAAAAATAATTAAATCTTGCCATTTGCAACAGCATGTTTGGAGCTAAGGAGTATTATGCTAAGTGAAATAAATCAGAGAAAAACAAATTCAAATACCATATAAATTTGCTCATATGCAGAATTTAAGAAACAAAACAAATTAGCAAAGGGGAAAAAGAGAGAGAGAGGCAAATTAGGAAATAGACTCTTACCTATAGTAACAAACTGATGGTTACCAGAGGAGAGGTGGGTAGGGCAATGGGTTAAACAACTGATGTTGATGAAGGAATGCTGTTGTATGGAAGTGTTGAATCACTATAATGCACACCTGGGACTAATATTACATTGTGTGTTAACTGACTGAAATTTAAATAAAAATTGTAAAAAAAAAAAAGTATGACTGTATCAGGACCCAGAACTTAAAGAGTCTAATATAGGATCTCTGTCATGCAATAGATCTAGGCTATAGATAGCCAAAATGGCACTGCAACTGTAAAGGTAATAAGTACTTCACAGGATGTATAAACAGGAATCATAGAAATTCAGAGACAAATGAAACAACTACCAACAGAGAGAACAAAGAAAGATTTTACTAATACAGTAGTATTTGAGCTTTGTATTAAGTTAGGTAGAATTTGGATAAGTGGAAACTTAGGTTAGTAGCAAGGAAGATGGAGGAAACATCACAAACATAAATACATGTAGGTAAGTAGAAAAGCAAGGGAGGCTTATTGCAAAGAGGATTCAATTGATGTGGAGATATAGAAGGTTAATAATGAATAATAATGGAAATATATAGAAGAGCTAGATTATAGAAGACATGGAAGACTAAGATAAAAATATTAAATGACATATTTTGAATAATCATGAATAATCATGAAATATTTGTTAGGAAAAGACTGTCCTTCGCAAAATTAACTTTGAAGATGTAGATAAGATGGACCAAATAACAGGGGAAAAAGAGAGAGAGAGACAGAAAAAGATAAATAAGAACACTAATAAGGTACATTGTTATCTAACTATTAAATAGTGAATCCTGGGAGATGCTTGGGTGGCTCTGTGGGTTGAGTGTCTGACTCGATTTCGGCTCAGGTTATGATCTCATGGGTTGTGAGATGGATCCCCGCACTGAATGAACTCTGAGCTTAGGGTGGAGTCTGATTTATTTATAAATAAATAAATAAATAAATAAATAAATAAATAAATAAATAAATAAATAAATAAATTTTTACAAAATGATACAAAAAGATCGTGAATCCTGGGGATAAAAAACAATGAAAGTGAAGAGAGAAGGTCAGAATCCTGACTTGTTTGCATGGACTACTGGGAGAATTGGAAATTCATTTGAAATGGATTGTTTCTTCCAAAAACACCTTAAAATTTTTGAAATGTATGCCTCAAATTTTGTAGTTATTTTATTAATAGAACAAATCCTGAAAGGTGATATTCAGAATATTCTCTAACTGCTATGATATGAATACTAATCATATGGAATGACACTGGTTTGGGGCAACACCATTGTTGCCAGTATTTAACACAGAGGAAGATGACTGAAAGGAAAGAAAATTCAGTAAGTGTTCAGGACCATCAAGTTTATCAAGATTTGAGTTGCTTATGGGATATCTATTTGGACATGTTCTATAGTCACATGTAAATTGAGAATAGTACTCCACAATGTGGTATATTTCATTTAATCTATAAGTGGAAAAATTCCATTCAGTTATTGAGAGGGACAATTTGAGCTCTAAGTTACAAAACACCCCCAAGCAATTATTGCCAGTAAAATATTCCAGAAGCTTTTCAGCTTGTATTCACTAAGGAAGATGGCAACCACTAATTTTTGGTGAGGAAATAAAATACACTGTATCCTTGCTCCACTAAAGAACTCATGGTATATTAAGTGAAGTATTTCTGATTATATACATTCATTAAGATAAGGAACATAATGCAGTGTGGTAAAATGGAAGAAATAAACAGTTTTAATTTATATGCATTTTCCTGAAAATTTTAGATACATAAATTTAGGTAAGATAATTAATGCTTAACTTCTCTGAGACACTCTTTCCTTCCACAAAAGATATGAAAAGTCATAACTTAGGATTCATAGTTAAAGTTCAAGTGGATAATAAATGTAATAATTTAACCAACACAAAATGCCAGAATAGTTTATTATATTAATGTTTACTATGTCATCCTAAAGAAGCTGGATGGATTCCCATTATGTTATAGTGTATGCTTAAAAATGGTCTGATGTAAAGCATATTTTAGGGTATCTTCATGGCTCAATTGGCTAAGCATCCAACCCTTGATCACAGCTTAGTTCTTGGTCTCAGGGTCATGAGCTCAAGCCCTATGTTGGGCTCCACACTGGACATGGGGCTTACTTAAATTTTTTTAACTATATTTCATATGGCATAAACAGTATTAATTCTGGTGGCCTTGGGGGTGTATCAAAGCAAAAGGAAGTCTTCTATCTGAATGGCTGAAATCAACATTCTATATGTGGTTGACATGATTGTCTTTTAGAAAAACCACAAAATACTTTCTAAAACAATGTGAACCGCAATATCAACAATCGTTTCAAAATCACCAGAGCTAAAGTCATAGGGCACACGGACCAAATTCTAGACTTTGAATTGAAAAAAATCAAGGATGACTTACTCAACATACATCCCAGGATATTTAAATTCATGGTAAGTAATATTCTTTTAGATGCAATAATGAAACTATCCTTTTAGTATTTAGGTTATTCTTTCATAAAAGTTCAGCCTTCAAAAGCATTCTTTCTTTTGCAGAAAATAGGATGTTGGACTAATTTATGTGAAAGTAGCTTGACAGAAATAATGCACCTCTGTCAATAATCTCAATGTGAGAGGACAATTTAAAATAATACGGGCATATTGAGCTTTAAGAGTAATAAACATCACTGTGCTATTGTCATCAAACCAATAAAAATGTGCCTAACTCTCTCTGGATTTGAATGGTTTCAATGGGCAAAAATTCCTTTTTTTTTTTTTTTAATATTTGTGATCCAAGTCAATTTTTCCCCCATTCAGGAACTAAACTCAATGAAACACTTATAGCAGAGACACTCTTGTGTGAAATGTACTGAATTCTAGGCCAATGAAAGACCTGCAAGTTATATGCCTGTTCTTCATTTCTGAGGCATATCTGATTATTTTAAATATCTTCTAAGATTGTAGTATTTCATTATTTGATTTACTATATACTCAGATCTCTTTATAAAGGAGTTTGCTGTGCCTTTCTTAAGAATTTTGAAGGAAACCATAACCAATGAGGGTTAATCAGAGATAAATCAGAGTTAAATTCAAGAAATTATATGAAGGAAGAATTTGTTTCTAATTTGTTTTGGAAAGAACTGAAAATAAGGAAAAAGTAATTTGATATAATACATTTATGAAATGTTTTATGATAGCATATCTCTTGAGATGTGGCAGATCTTTGAACATGCTGTGGTTCTGTGGACAGACAGGTGTGGCAGCAGCCTTAAAGCGTAAGACCTTCATGTGATTGAAGCCATGGTGACAGGGATAAACATGTGGACCAGAAGGGTAAATTACTAGTTTTAAAAATTATCGGAATTTTTCATATTTCTGAATAACACATATACAATTGGGTTTTTTAATTATTATGTAGCAAATTTGATGCATTTCTGGCAACTCTGATACATTTCCAATGATACAATCACCCACCTGCTCAGTCACACACAAGAGATGGGCCTGGAGGTGTTGGGCAGTATGTTCTTTCTGGTTGTCTTTGAGACATTGATTTGCCTAAGATCATAGAAATAGGAAAGAAATTTATGATAGGATACTAGGTCTCCAACATCTCAATCTACTACCGTTTCCTTAACCATGCTGTTCTCAAAATATAGCAGTGTAAGTCAAAAACTTCTGGAAAATAGCCTAATTTATTTTTGTTAAAACAGACATGTCCATTGAATCTAGTGATGTTTTTATACTAAAGCATTTATAGTAAAGAATCACATGTGAATTCTATGTGCATCCTGAGATTCCATGGCAAATTTTGTCTTTTTACGTATTCCTCATTATCTCAGTTATTACAACAGAATTGTAAAATTTTCACCTATTAATTGAAAAAAAAATACCTCAAGTGGCATTTTCTTCAGGGAATCTAACTGTAAGTATGGTTCGAGGTCTTACACTGGGCATCCTTTTTTAATGTCTTTCTTGTTACACTTTTTAGTTGCAGAGGTGTTCACCATTACTATCAACTGTTGATAATAATAGGAAACTGCAATCTTAAGCAGTTTACAGGACTCTTGCATTGTATCCCATAGGACCAGATGTAACAGGTGTGATATGTAAAACTCATTTTTTTACCTTCCTTTATGGATCTATATGATGCTTTAAGAAACAGTGAAGGAGTGCCTGGGTGGCTCCGTTGGTTAAGCATCTGCCTTTGGCTCAGGTCATGATCCTGGGGTCATGGGATCAAGCTGCTGAAGGGAGCTCTATTCAGCAGAGAGTCTGATTCTTCCTCTCCCTCTGCCCCTTTCCTTGGCTTGCATTATTTCCCTCTTTTTCTCTTAAATAAATAAAAATCTTAAAAAAAGAGAAACTGAAATTTGGGACATGTGATATGATAATGGTAAGTTATTTTCAAAATTAAAATATTTTAAATTTATCTGTGATGATAATTTATCATATTAGACCCTGACTTAAGTTACATCTTCTAGAAGCAGCTGCAGGTGGAAATCTTTGTTCAAGTGGTATGTTTAATGCTATTTTCCAGAGGAGGGGAATGAGGCAAACTCGATGAAGCAGGAGTTCAAAATGTAGCAAGAAGGTGATCTCAGCAGCACAGATAGCACCAGAGATTTAACCCCACCTTGTGCCAAGGGACTGGCTTTTTGTACAACCCCTAGTTGGCTGAGGGTGAAAGTGGAGGAGTCAGTGTGTCCACCCATGTGACATAGGTATCATTTGGTCATGGGCAACTCACCAGAAGAGTGGACATGGGTGAGTTGTTACTGGGTAGAAAAGGGGATTTAGGTGAACACATAGAGCATCTACTCCAATATTCCAATGTGACTGGAAATTTTATTTCAGCTTCTAAGTTTTGTTTTAAGAGGTAATTAATATCAGTTGTTGCCGCTTCAGCAGAATGAAAATTTCTCCAAATTGAAATAATTATTTAAAAAAACTTTGTGAAAACTACACAGACTCCAAGAAATTGTTTAATTTGGCTTCACCTACAGTAAACCAGTAGTTATATTAAAATCTTGCATGAAATGATTTTACTCAAATAATTGGATGAAAATTTAGGAAATATATGTAATACTTTGTGAATTACATGTGTCTCCATTTTATTGCATCAATAATATATCAATATATCAACAATATATCACCAACTTATCAACAGGACAATGAGACAGACACAGTAATAAATGAGTTTATTGCCTTGGTTAGTTGCTGAATTCCTTTTTTATTCCTTTTAGTTTTGTTATAAAGTTATATTAGTGTAGAAGAATTGATTATATTTTATTAACAGTTTATCTTGATTTAACAAATGTGAAATATCTAAATGCAGGTATGTGTTTTCTTGCTCTGAGCCCCTCAATGATTAGTTCTAGACTTGCCCCAAAATGACCACTTAAATGTTTTTTGGTTTGGGATAATCTGGAAGGCACTTTGCACTTTTGCACCAGTAAGAAAAAAAATGCCATTTTTTTAAATTAATAAGTTTTAGGTAGAATACATTCTAGCTCCACATTTAAAAATATGGCACTTGACCCTTATATGGCATCCAAAATTTTTCTCCTCTATTACTTTTCTAAGATTTTAAATCAGATGTTTATTTTTAGGTTTTTAATTTGCTGTTTTCATGTATATAAATGTATTTAAATTTCTATTTCTTTAAGATATCACATATAGGCCAGACCTTTTTTCTTCTTAAAAAACTAGGAAACATGGGACACCTGGGTTGTTCAGTGGTTGAGTTCCTGCCTTCTGCCCAGGACGTGATCCTGGAGACCCGGGATCTAGTCCCACGTCGGGCTCCCTGCATGGAGCCTGCTTCTCCCTCTGCCTGTGTCTCTTCCTCTCTGTGTGTGTCTCTCATGAATAAATAATAAAAACCTTTAAAAAAAAAAAAAGAAAGAAAGACTAGGAAACTTAAGATCCTTCACTAGATTCTATATTATCTCTCCTTCTACTTAAATTGTACTCCCTATATTGTTACATCTATAATGTCAAGATATGGAATATTTACTTTAGGTTTGTTTGTTTATTATTTAAATTCAATTTAGTTAACATCTAGTGCATTATTAGTTTCAGGGGTAGAATTTAGTGATTCATCAATTGCACATAACACCCAAGGCTCTTTGCATCAAGTGCCCTCCTTAAAGCCTGTCTCCCAGTTACCCCAGCGCCCCACATACCTCTCTCCCAGCAACCCTAAGTTTGTCTCCTGTAGTTAAGTCTCTTGTGGTTTGCCTGTCTGTTTTTATCTTATTTTATTTTTCCTTCCCTTCTCCAATGTTCATCTGTTTAGTTTCTCAAATTCCACATGTGAATGAAATAATATGGTAATTGTCTTTCTCTGATTGATTTATTTCACTTAGCATAATACCCTCTGGTTCCATCCACATTGTGACAAGTAGCAAGATTTCATTTTTTATGGCTGAGTAATATTCTATTTTATATTCCACATCTTCTTTATCCATTCATCTGTCGAGGGACATCTGGGCTCTTTCCATATTTTGGCTATTGTGGATATTGCTGCTATAAACATTGAGGTCAGTGTACCCCTTTAGATCACTCTTTTTGTATCCTTTGGCTCTTTTTTTTTCAAAGATTTTTTATTCATTTATTTATTCATGAGAGACAGAGACAGAGAGAGAGAGAGAGAGAGGCAGAAACAAGGCAGAGGGAGAAGCAGGCTCCATGCAGGGAGCCCCATGCAGGACTCAATCCCAAGTCTCCAGGACCAGGCCCTGGGCTGAAGGCCATGCTAAACTGCTGAGCCACCTGGGCTGCCCTCTTTTTGTATCCTTTGGATAAATGCCTAGTAGTGCAATTATGCATCATAACAGAATTCTGTTTTAAAATTTTTTAGCAATCTCCATAATGTTTTCCAGAGTAACTACACTGGTTTGCATTCCCACCAGCAGTTACTATAGGTTTATAAATGAAATTGAGCCATTTGTTGTTGGTACTTAAAGTTACTCAAATATAAAACAAAAAATTCCTTATAAGATGGTCATTATGTTAGTGTAGTTGTTGAATGTTCAATTCTAACTTTGAGTCATGCATAATGTTTCTGGGATGTTATAGAAAAAGGGAATCATTTTAACAGCCTAGATCACTTCCAAAGTGACTAATTTACCCAGAGTACCAGATGACTGGCTTTTCATTTCACTTTATATCCAATGGTAATTTCTTCATGGAAGAAATTTAATCAAAATGAAACAAATTAGGGAGTGTCGGGGTGGCTCAGGTTCCTACCTTCAGCTCAGGTCAAGATATCAGGATCCTGGAATAGAGCCCCATGTCAGGCTTCTTGCTCAGTGGGGAGCTTGCTTTTTCCTCTCCTTCTGCTCCTATGCCTGCTCATAAACTCTCTCAAAATAAACAAACAAACATACTTTTAAAAATGAAGCAAATTAGGCATAAAGGTAATTTATTCAACTTATGAGTCTGATAACAATTGTGATGCAGATTTGCTGTATCTAGGAAATTTTCAAATATACTGGCTTAAATTTATAGATTTACATAAAACCAATATTCTTTCTCTTTTTTCTCTCTTACCCACATTGGCTTCTGCCTAGTACTTTCCACGGAGTTCTTACTATATCTCCACTATAATATAGAACTACAATTGGAACTTACTTCTGGCTTCTAAAAATCTCATTTTAATGAGGGTATTTTGTTTCCTTTCCATCAGATGTTGCAGGTAGTTAACACAGTTACATTTAGTGCTTTTATCATTTCTGTATAATATAAATGTTATTTTAGACATAATTTTCTCTTTAATCACATTTAAATTTAATTGTAATGTTTTTAAAGCAATGTGAGAGTCATTTTTTAAATGACCCTCATTGGTTCTTAATTTCAATATAAAAAAAGTATTAATTGAATTGGGGGGGCCATAATCCTTGTCACTAAAACTTTGCCTTTCAAAGTTCAAAGTCAAATGTATTCTAGTCTCTTAAAGCAAAGACAGGTTAAGTAACTTCTAATTTAAAGACACAACCCAACAGGTGGATTGCAGTCTGGCTGCTCTACATCTCCTCTGGCATCCAGTGTTACTGATGAAATCTGATTCCAGCTCAGCTCCTTCTTTTTGGGCAAATGAATCTTTGATTCTGGAAAACTTAAGAATTCCATCTATACTTTCGGTATAAGGAAGTTCCACAAGACTATTTCTAGGTGTGGACATTTTTCCATTCCGTTTCACACTCAACAGGCTCATACCTCTATAGATAAATCTATTCACTTTCAAAAGATCTCATTATTATTATTATGTATAACTTCTCTGCTTGTCTCCCTCTGTGCCACCACTTTCTCTATTCTTTTTTTTTTTTAATAGAATGTTAGTAATTTGAATATAAGGTATTCTGGACTAGTCCCCTCTGTCTGTTATTTTTCTGATTATTCTCACCTCTTCATCTTTTTTTTTTTTCTGTTCTCTACACTAAAACTTATTTTAAATTTATATGCCAGAATTATTTTTAATCTATTCCAGGAAAATGTATTTCTTTAAAAATGTTGATATATTTTTGCGTTTTCTTAAAAGAATGAATTTCTTAGAGACTAGATATCATTTTTGAGCCTGGGTTCTTATGTAATAAAAATTTCTCTATATACACAGAGATGAGAGACTAACCATTGCTGACTTCTATTCCATATGTAGTGCACAAATTATTTAAACTCATTATTAAACTATAGCGTATTCCTGCCGTCTATGCTATCTGATTTAGGCCGCAATCATTCTCAGGGATCTGCCAGTAAGAAAAGACCAACTTTTGAGGCTTCCTTATTAAGTATATATGTTAGTTGCGATATTTTCTATTTTGGCTTATCCCCTTTCCTTTTCTCTCTCTCATACTCTCCTCTTAAGAAATATATCTGTTGTTGGTCCACAGCAACCTAAGACACCTTCAGTTATCAGTTCTATTACATATATATTCCTCTTTGTACATAATTAACATAATTTCAGTAAAATATTTTGGAAGAGAGATGTAAAGACATACAGTCTTCATTTTTAAGTTAAAAATCTGATGCCTGAAAAAATGTTATAAAAGCTGTATTTTAAAATTAATTCAAAAGTTATAAAATCCTATGGCTTCTAATTATAAGGAAAAATTAGATTCTTGAATATTATTAATCTAACCCCAAAGTTTTAATATTATTTCCCTGATTCATTCTTTCTGTAAGATCTAGCAAATATATAACAGCTCTTATGCTCTTTTGTAAAATGTCTGTGCTCCTCAGTCCGTTTTTTTTTTTTTTACTATAACTGTTAGAAAGTTAGTATGTCTTTTGTACTTGTTTTTTTTGTGACAACTTCACTGTCCTAGAGTTCTCCGTTATATTTTTTCATCTTTTATTTCCATGGTGAGCTATATATGCTACCTCAAGCAGTCTTTTAATGGCTTCCATCTTTCCTTCTCTTTTTCATTGATATCCTTGTGATTGAAATATTATCATCCACCTCCAGGGCACTCAAGAGCAGTCACAGTTCTCATTCATCTTGAAACTCCAATAATTGAAGTCCTTTACCTGCTCATATCTTTCTGTTAGATGTAAGATTTGTCTGTTGCAAAAATTTCCATTTTGTTTCAAGATTACAGATAGGTGCTGAAGTGTATACTACATTGAGGAACAAGCTCTCCTCCCAAGATTCAAAAAATTCCTTTTCTCAACAACTGATGAGCATGCCCTTCAGAGTACAAAAGGCGAAACCGCAGATCATAATGAATAAATAATTGGTCTAGCCTGCCCTCGACAGAAAAGATGATACAAAATCATAATTGAGGTTTTCAAAATGACTTCAATAGATTTTTTTAAACACAGGACTGGGGATCCCTGGGTGGCGCAGCAGTTTAGCGCCTGCCTTTGGCCCAGGGCGTGATCCTGGAGACCCGGGATCGAATCCCACGTCGGCTCCCGGTGCATGGAGCCTGCTTCTCCCTCTGCCTATGTCTCTGCCTCTCTCTCGCTCTCTCTGTGTGACTATCATAAATAAATAAAAATTAAAAAAAAAAAAAAAACACAGGACTGTAAATTTCTAAAAAAAAAAAAAAAAAAAAAGGAACGAGAAATCCTTAGAGACACTTAATGCATTTATCAAATTTTTCTCTATATACATTTTCCAGAGAATCCCAAACTATATTGTTATTTTCTGACTGAATTTCTTATCGCTCTAAACAATTTTTCTACCACTTTTCCCTTTTGTACCTGTCCTCACACAGAACTGAAAGAATACCAGACTGGGAATCTCATGTACTTTGGGGAAATATCTCACATATTATACATTCTTTTAAAACTTTCTAGGGTCAATTCATTTTGATTTAGTAGTATTAGGTACTGTGGAACATACTAGCAATAGGAGTGGCTGCTCCTAATGTGATAATAATTTGTGTATGGATTTTTTTGACCCTTCTCAGGAAAGTGTTGAAAATTGATTAGTATCCTTTCTCAGGTTTAAAATGTTTTGAACAAGAGTTCAATCTTCTGGTAAAGATAAGTGAACATTTCCTTGGAGGTAAGGAAGTAAGAAAAAAACTAAATATTTTCTTTATGCCATCATGTTAGAACTTCTAGAAAAGTTTATGTGTGAACTTATAATTGATATTCTATAGATAGACTACCTCTTAAGGGATTCTTTAGTGAAATAACAAGTTTTATGATAATTGTCTGCAACATTGTGTTTCCTTAAAGATAAAAAAATTGTAATAAACATTCTAGTAACTGAAAAATAGTGATCAGCAATGTCACAGAAATTTGGAACACTGACGTTTTTATGGAGTGACTACTCCCCATTCAAGAACATTTACTACTGGGACACCTAGGTGGCTCAACGGTTGAATGTCTCTGCCTTTGGCCCAGACATGATCCTGGAGTCCTGAGATTGAGAACCACATCAGGCTCCCTGCATGAAGCCTGCTTCTCCCTCTGCTTGTGTCTCTGCCTCTCTGTCTCTCATGAACAAATAAATAAAATCTTAAAAAAAAAAAAAAAAGACCATTCACTAGTAAGTTCATCTCTATTCCGCTGAGGGCTGAGGGAGGTAGAAATGCTATTGGATGCAGAGAATGGAGGTTCATAGTGAAACTTTCATTTGTACTGACAGGGTGTTTGTGAAAAATGACTGCTAATAATATATCATGTAGTGCAATGATGCAAAATTAATTGCTTCATTTAACAGACTTTGAGAATCCTTCTGATCAGATTTCACTGGTTTATTTATTTATTTATTTATTTATTTATTTATTTATTTTTAAAGATTTTATTGATTTATTCATGAGAAACACACACAGAGAGAGACAGGCAGAGGGAGAAGCAGGCTCCATGCAGGGAGCCTGATGTGGGACTCGATCCCGGGTCTCCAGGATCGCGCCCTGGGAGGAAAGCAGGCGCTAAACCGCTGAGCCACTGGGGCTGCCGTTCACTGGTTTTTTAAAACAAGGGAGAGATTCATTCAAAAGATCAGAGCAATTTAAGAGATAAAAAAAAAAAAAGTGCCTCTCTCTCTTCCAACATACTCCACACACGAGCTTTCTTATATTAGCAGTTCAGACAACTGTGCTTCCAGTATAAGGAAATTGTTGGGATTCAGAGTGTGACATCTAGGAAGTACACAGAGTTTTATACATTTATCAAATGAAAATTTTAATCAAAGTGTTAATATCTATCTTTACAAAATTATGAGGATATCCATATACTTCGGTAATATTTACTCAGCATATCCTACAGAAACTTCTATTAGCATGTATTTAAACAATACACTTATGTCTACTAATTAAATAAACAAAACTTTAGCCGTCCTATAGTCTATACCCATTGCATACATTATCCATGTTTCCCTGACCCCAGCCCCCCCCCCTCCCCCCCGGAAAAGGTAAGAGTGCAGATCATTATTTAGTAATAGCTTTTATTATATTATGCTTATTAATAGTTCACCATCTATAGTCATATAACATAGTTTCAAATTCCATCTCCAGCTGGTATGATTGTGTGGCCTTGGACAAACAATATAATTTTTACCTCAACTTTCATATCTTTAAAATGGGAGTAACACATATTTATCTAATAGTTGTTTAAGGAATTAAGTAAGAAAAATCATTATGTGCCTTATCAACAGGCACATCAGAATCACTCATTGAATACTATTATCATTAGCATCATCTTCCTCTTATCTGGCACTGGATCTTCATTAGTAAAATCATGTGATGCCTCCCCCAACTCCTCATATTCTTATTTTCTTGAGGTAGATTACATATTCCCTTGAACTGACACAACAGAGATCTTATGAATGTTTTCCTTCCTTCCTTCCTTCCTTCCTTCCTTCCTTCCTTCCTTCCTTCCTTCTTTCCTTTCTTTTCTCATTCCTTCTTTCTTTTCTCTCTCTCTTTCCTACCTCTGGAAATGATCTGCAAGCCACCAAGTCCCTTCTTACCTAATTATTTCTGCTGGATATTTTATTTGCTGATTGGTTTGGTTTTTTGTTTGGTTGGTTGGTTTGTTGTTTTTATTTTTGTGGTCCAAGTCATTGAAAGATTCAGAGAGCAGAATTACTTCTCGCCAGTGTCAATGCTACTATAGCTGCTCTAAGTGTGTGGCTGTCTCATTCTAAAGCAGTGGAGTCATCCATATTCCATCTTGCTTTGAGGTCCTAGTTTGTCCCTATTATCTTACTCCAGGAAATGTAAAGCATTTCCTATCTACCCATGGAAAGAAATGATTTGTTTCCACTCTGCCCCTAACCTTTCCAATACTAGAACCTCCAGTTCAGAATGAGATAACGTTTCCTGAACTGGATTTATATCTACTATTTACATCTCGTGATATCCAATACCCATATTAATATATTGTGTAATACAATTTAAAACACTGAGCTTAGATCTATTTTAGCAGCCACTCTGATATACTCAAAAAGTTTTAGAATTACCACTTATATATTTTCTTTTATTTTGGCCAATCCATGACTTTCTCATTAATTTAGACTTTAATGATAAATTAATTGTTTCTCTCCTCTTTAAAATCAGTTATTTTTATTCTTTTTTTTCACTGAATTTCAAAGGATTATGACTTTCCAAAATATATGAAAATAGTTCTTCTGTGATCAATTAATATCTTTTTTCCTTCATCCAACTCATCTCTCAGTATCACTTTAAAATAGGAAAGATATGTCTTAGATAAAAAGATGTGAATCAATGTGACATATTTTCCTAGTCCATATGACTTTCTATTATCAGTATGAATGTTTGACTCATAATTGTTTGACTCATAATTTTTGATAAACATTTAAAACTTCTGAAACTCACTATAGATTTTATATATTTATATATATGGTTTATATGGTTTCTTCGATTGCCTTTTTCTCCTATGATCATTTGTATTGTTTCTTAAATTCTACATATGACATTTGTTTTTCTCTGACTGACTTATTTAGCTCAACATCATACTTTCTAGTTCTATCCATGTCATTGCAAATGTCATTCTATTTTATGACAATAATATTCCATATATAATATTCCATATATTTCATATATATACCATATAATATTCCATATATATTATAAATAAGATATATATTTCATATATAAATACCATTTCTTTACCTATTCATCAGTTGATGGACATTTGCACTCTTTCCATAATTTGCCTATTGTTGATAATGCTGCTATAAACATCCAAGTGCATGTATCACTTTGAATTAGTGTTGTATTCTTTGGGTAAACACCTAGTAGTGCAATTGTATATCATAAGGTAGTTTTACTTTTAACTTTTTGAGGAACCTCCATACTGTTTTCCATGGTGGCTGCACCAGTTTGTACTCTCATCAACAATGTAAGAGGGTTCCCCTTTCTCCATATCCTCACCAATTCCTGTTATTTCTTGTGTTAATTTTATCCATTATGATTGGTGTGAAGTGATACCCCATTGTAGTTTTGATTTGTGTCCCCCTAATGATCAGTGATATTGAGCACCTTTTCATGTATCCATTGGACATTTGTATGTCTGTATGTCTTCTTTGGAAAGAATGTTTATTCATGACTTCTGCTCAGTTTTTAATTGAATTATGTATTTGTTTTTTGTGGAGTTGATATATATATATATATATATATGCTATATATATATATATATATGCTAACACACTTGTGTTCTCTAGGGAATTATTTTTGGTGTTGTTTTTGATTTACTCCTACTCTCTATAAGCTATTCCACAAAAAAATTACTAAGTTCATGAATGGCTATGCCAGAACATTCATGTAAAATCTGCTGATGTACATATGCAGAGGTGTCCTTAGGGTATACATTCAGAGTGGAACTACTGGATCCTGGGCATGTGTATCTTTAACTTTAGAAGTTATTAAACTGCCTTCTGCAGGGCTTACACCTAACAACAGTGGAGTACATGATTCATGCTAATATTTGATACTGCCAAAGTTTTCACTTTTTAAATATTCTCTCATTAGGCCCAAAGTGCCTCATTTCAGTTTTGATTACATTTATGAGATAGCTATTAAGGTTGAACATCTTTTCCTGTTTTTATTGGTAACTACTATTTCTTCTGAGGAGGAGGTTGGTTTAGGCTATTTTACTTTGGTCATTTTATTCCATAGTTATTTTGAAATCCTAAATAATTGGATGGAAATTATTTATAGGTTATATATGACAGAATTATATTCTCAATAGTATGTATTTTGACTTTCTTCAAGGTGACTGATGATGAACAAACTTTTTTAAAGGTATTTTGGTTTATCTATTTCTTAATTTTTGATTTAACAGTGGTTTGCACTCTTGTATCTTATTAAAAATTCCTTCCATGCTGCTGGTTCATAAAAATTCTTCTTTCTAACTTCCAAAAACATTAGAGTTTTGTTTTTCACATTAGTCCAGAATAAAAAATCTCTGACCATGTTTGCTTTCATGTTCCTCTCAGCTGGACTACATTTTAGATAGGCTTCTTCCTAGTGGATAGCCTTTTACTTGCCTTTTTAAAAAGCATTTACCTTAGAATCTTGTCATAGTAAGTTTTTTTTCTGCCCCCTTTGAGATATAAAACTGTTTAAAGACCACCTACCAAATTTAGCACATGGAAGTATTTTTCTCAAGGAGCTGGGAAATATCTATTTCAAATATAATCCTCAAGGATAAACTCCAGGTTTCTGTGACAGGATAGGAACCTAACTGCTGCTGGTGAGTTACTTCACATTTTAACACTACCTCCTATCATGAAGGTATTGAGGAAGTTTACTTTTCCTTTGTACTTAGCAAATACAAGTGGTCTTATTTCTTCCCCTCATCCCAATTGTTAAAAACCAACAATGTTTCTTTTGGTTCATCAAAGTTAAATTCATACCTCATTTTGATCTCTCTCTCCTATTGCAAGAGCCATGAATAGCTTCATCTGGTGGGATTTTTGTTTTGACATTAGCTCTCACCCTTAAAATAATAAAAAGCCATTTTAAAAAATTAATCTATTTTCCAAGGAGTTCTTTCAAAAATATTTTGTCTACCCTTTGCTGTTTTGATTTAGTTTTACTATTCTGAATGAAGTAGAATTATTATTACTTTATTTATCCAATCTGAATTAATTCATTGGGTTTCTGAAATGTAAGAATTGTTGGTTTCCTTAGTTTTGGAAAATTCTCAGCCATTATATCATTGAATATTTATTTTCCATTCTCTTCCTCACTCCATGACTATGATTTTTAGACATTCTAAATCTTTGTTGTCTCTTTTCATCTTCTTGTTTCGCAGTTTTTTAATTCTCTTTTAGTCATATCAAAACTCTCATCAAATCCATTAATTTTTCATTATTTAAGAAAATTATACTTCTCTTTTATTATTTGTAAATATCTTTATTAATGGTTTATATTCTCTCTCCTCACTTGTATTTTAAGCCCTACTTTTATTTCTTTAATATTTGACTAATACTTGCTATTTTATGTCTTATAATTTGAAAATCTGAGACCTTGTTGATCTGATGCTGCTTTCTGGCATTAAATAGTATTTTTTTTTATTTTCCTGTTGTGATTTTTAGAAGGTAATTTCATATTTGTTGTAGGAGTTGGTGAGATTTATTAAGCTTTGGGCAAAAGTGAGATTTCCTGAAAATATTAAATGTAGCTTTGTGGCTGCTATTTACAAGTATTACTACTCCTAATTCTAATTTGAAATGGGATTTTGGCTTTAGATATTTTTGAAATGTTCATAATACCAAGGTACTATGAATTGATACTACTAATATGTACATTTATATGGTAAGTATATATTTTTAGAAGACTATCTATGGATTTTATTTGCCTCTTAACCATAGCTCTAGAAGTGCAACTATCATTATTCTTTCCTCATAGTAAAGAGTAACTATTTATTTAATTTAAAATATTCTCAACTGAATGCGTAGTCCTTTGGGGACTCAATTTCATGCACATGTTTTCAGCTGGACTTTCTAAGTACCTTACGTGGGATCAAGGCCTAATATTCCTGTCTTCCTTGGTCTTTAATGCATGAAAAGTTGAAGTCATTTTCACTAAGTTTAGGCAAATATATTACAAATGAAAAAGTGGTTTCAGTACTCTGATTAAATGTCTAGATTCTTGCTTTTTTAAAAAAAAAATGTGGCAGGGTTTCTATCTTGCCAGAACATACACATTTGAAGCTCTATTTTTGTTGTTTTCTTTTATTTATTTTGTTACATTCATCATTCTTAGTTGTTTTCACTGACAGTGAAAATAGTTATTGTTTTCACTGATAGCTAACTAGTTTGTTAGAAACTGACAGTAACATGATTATCTTTTAAAAACAACTGATATGAGTGAGAAAATAAAGCTGAAATATAACTTGTATCAATTATACTACTTGCACATTTTTAAAAACATAGAAAGCTATAATATATATTGCTTATAGATACATGCATGTATGCAAAAATATTTCTTAAATGCATAATTGGTAAAATGAGAAGCTAAATAGCAAGCTCAAGCTACTTCAGAGGAAGGTATTTGGGAGTGACATAGGATATTGACAAAGAGAATGAGTGCATTTATCCATTGATTTTTAAAACATAATTGTTTTATAGATTATAAAATACCTTGTACTTTTTGTATCATTAGCCCATTAAAATGTTTTAAGCATCAGGAGAAATAAGAAGTATATTTACATAGTATCCACAGTAAAGTGCAAAACAGGACCAGAGCATTGAATTATATAATTATAAATTGATGAACTAAATTTTATCACTTTGCATTAATGAATTATGTACTACCTTAAAATAGCCTTTCAACAAGGTCCCTTCCGCGGATGTTTAGTGTTGTGAATACTAATATGATGTTTATTTTTCTTTGCTCAATACAATGAACAATAAATTTGTTACATGTTTAAAAACATATAATTTGGGGCACCTGGGTGGCTCAGTTGTTAAGCATCTGCTTTCAGCTCAAGTCATGGTCCCAGGGTCCTGGGATCAAGCCCTCCATCTATTTGCATCGAGCTCCCTGCTACTTCCTCTCCCTCTGCCCCTCTCCCCACTTGCGCACATGCACATACACACGCTCTCTTGCTCTCTATCTCTCAAATGAATAAGTAAAATCTTTTTTAAAAAGACATATAATCTAAATTTCTCAGTAAATTAGGAGAAAATATTTTAACTTTTTAAAACAAATTCTATTTTTTCTTCCATTTCTGTGATTATTAGCTCAGATTTGACCTTATAATTTTAAAAACATTATAAAATCTTACACTCTTGAACTTGCCATTTGCTTAGCCATGACTTTCCTTATATGTCAAACACCTGCCAAAAGTGCAAAGTATAGAGATGAGATTTTAATAACTCCTCAATTTGCATTCCCTTTTTTAAAACTTTGTTTTATTTTCAAAATATGTTATTTCTACCATTTTTTATTTTTCCCATTAGAAAAAGTCTGAGTCCAAAGGCTCAAGGTCCCTTCAATAAGCTAAGTTTTATTCTCATGCCAGAGGTAATGTTGATATTTGCTTATGTATTGAAAAAATTATGCATTATTTTAACACTATAAAAATTATTAAGGTGACACTTAGGCCTATGTAGCAATTACTTCCAAAAATGTAAGTTTCATTTAATGATAAGGATTATAATTATAAAGAATATATAGAGAAATATAAGGTACAGTAAAGTTCATGAGTGGCTTTAGTTGAAAAAAATATTCCAGAGCACTCTCTGTGGTGCCATTTACAAAGACATTTGTCATACCTTCTGAGTATTGTTAAAAAGTTTCCTTAAGTATAAAATTCAATGCAGTAAGTAATGGATGTGCAGTAATTCAAAATAATCTTCCTCCTGAAAAGAATGAGAAATGCTGCTAAAATGTGTATATATGAGTATAAATATATAAATATATATATTTAAATTTGTGTGTATATATGCATATACAATTTCACACATGCACATACATAAGTTGTTATATGTATATATCAAGATCCAGAAGAAGACAAAAATCAGGAGCTGAAGCCACCGTTTAAAGTTGCTTTTGCTAAAAAAAATAAAAAATAAAAATAAATAAAAAATAAAAAAAAAAAAATAAAGTTGCTTTTGCTAAACTGGTATAGCCACTGTGAAAAACAGTATAAAGATTTCTCAAACAATTAAAAATAGAAATGCTTTATATTCTAATAATTCTACTATTAAGTATTTAAAGAAAACAAAAACACTAATTCAAAAAGTTATGCACTCCTATGTTTATTGAAGCATTATTTACAGTAGCCAAGATATGAAAGCAACCTAAGTGTTTATCAATAGACAGATGAATAAGGAAGTTGTGGTATATTTATATATAATAGAGCACTATGAAGTCATAAAAAAGGTAAGATTGTGTTTGAAGGGTATTATGCTAAGTGAAATAAGTCAGACTAAGAAAGAAAAATACCATATGATTTCACTCATGTATGGAATCCAAAAAAGGGAAGAATGAACAAGCATAAAGCAGATCAGACCTATGGAGAACAAACTGATGGTTGCCAGAAACTAGGGGTTGTAAAAGGTTGGGCAAAATGGGTGAAGAGGAATGGGAGATATAGGTTTCTAGTAATGGAATAAATAAGTCAGGAAAATAAAAGCGCCACATAAGGAATATAGGAAATGATACTGTAAGAGCAATGTACAGGGAGAGATGGTAACTACACCTGTGAATACAGCATAAAGTATAAACTTGTTAAGTCACTATGTTGCACATCTGAATCTAATGTAATATTGTGTGTTAACTACTAAAAACAAACAAATAAACATAAAACCAAAAACCAAGCCAAAGCAAAACATAGCAAAGATAAATATTTCATAGAAAAAGAAGCAGGAAATACAAAAATAATAATAATTAATAATAATAATAATAATAAAGTTACTTTTGCTCTAGGATAAGAGGCTGAGAATCAATTTTGAGAAATTTGAAGTGAAAAGCAAAAGTTGAAATCCTAGATTTCTGAAAGATTGGAAATCTGCTAAACAATCCTCTATTTATACTTAATTACATAAACTGCACAGCTGTAGGTCTTGCAGACACAGAATCCTAACTTCAAGATGTTTAGGAAATTTCAATTTATAAAATTGGCCTAATGTGATTTTATATTGTTCATTCTATTATATGGTTGTGGAAGCAAAAGAAAATTCTCTCTGAGGAAATGTAATATTCTTCTAGTTATTAATTCTTCAAATTATGTCACAAAAATTTCCAAAATACATTGCCTTACTACACATTTAAAATAATTGAGGCATAAGATAAGGCAAATCATTGTGTCTGAGAACCAACAGAAATTACTGACAACTGATATAATCTCACTAAAATTCTTTATAGAAAAAAGATATTCTTTCTACTAGATAGAAAAGCTGAAATTAAAAATGTCACCAAGGAACTTAAAAATATAAGCACACATTGCAGATTTGCAATGTAACCAACACTTCTTGCAAAAGAACCACCTAGAAATTCTAGAAATGAAATACACACTAATCTAGATTAAGACATCAATAAGAAGGATTAATAGCAGTACTAGATTTTTTTTTCCAGATTTAAAATTTTGGAGGAGGGGGCATGGTAAATGTAGTCAGAAAATATAATGTGTATTTAATTGGAGCCAGCAGAAATGGAAGGAAATGTGGAAGAAAAAATATATATATATATATATATATATTTTAATCCATGAGAATTTCCTCTAATTGATAAAAGAAAGAATCTGTAAATTTTAAGAAACCAAGATTAGTACCAAGGAGGTAGATAAAATCTATATACAAACACAGTATTTTAACCTAAAGAAAATCAAACACAAAAAGAAATTTTAAAACAGTTTATCAGAAAGGGAGACAGAACATAAAGACTCCTAACTCTGGGAAACGAACTAGGGGTGGTGGAAGGGGAGGAGGGCGGGGAGTGGGGGTGAATGGGTGATGGGCACTGCGGGGGGCACTTGACAGGATGAGCACTGGGTGTTATTCTGTATGTTAGCAAATTGAACACCAATAAAAAATAAATTTATTATAAAATTTCTTTTTTTTTTTTTTTTAATTTTTATTTATTTATGATAGTTACAGAGAGAGAGAGAGGCAGAGACACAGGCAGAGGGAGAAGCAGGCTCCATGCACCGGGAGCCCGATGTGGGATTCGATCCCGGGTCTCCAGAATCGCGCCCTGGGCCAAAGGCAGGCGCCAAACCGCTGCGCCACCCAGGGATCCCAATAAATTTATTATAAAAAAAAGAAAACAGTTTACATTTAAGCTAGTAACAGTTAACAACCACTAGGTTCCTAGATGACTTCTAATACCAGAATAGAAGTAATATAGCAGGATAATAATATTTTAATACATAGATTGAAAATAATTGCCAACCACATATTTTAAATACAGAAAAAATATTAAAGAATGGATGTGAAAAATCACATTTCTAGATAGACAAATTCTGGTAAGACCCACCATCAGCAAGCCTGTCATAAAGTGAATACTTAGAGTTTTCTTCAGGATGAAGAAAAATGATCTCAGTTGTCATTTTGGAAATGCAGAAAGGAATGGAGAGCAACAGAAATGAAAAGGTATACATCCACCAAGATATCTAAACTCTGGGCCATAAAACACACTTCAACACATTTAAAGTAACCGAAATCACACAGTATTTGCTCTCAGACCACAATGGGATTTAACTAGAAATCAATAACAGAAAAGTGGAAAGTCCCAAAATATGTGGAGATTAAACAATATGCCACTAAGTAACACATTCACCAAAGAAGCAATCGAAAGAAAAACTTTAAAGTATTTTCAGCAAAATGAAAATTGAAAGCACAACTTAACAATATTTGTGGATGCAGTGAAAGCAGTAGTTAGAAGTTTGCAGTGTTGAAAATACTTATTAGAAAAAAGAAAAGAAAAAAAATCACTAGTCTAAATCCCCACCTTAGGAAACCAGAAAAAGAAAAGCAAATTAAATCCAAAGTAAGCAGAAGAAAATAAATAACAATAACAGAAATCTATGAAATTAAAATAATAAATCAATACAGAAAAATTGATGAAACTAAAACCCACTTATCATTTTTTTAATATTTTATTTATTTATTCATAATAGACACAGAGAGAGAGAGGGAGAGACACAGGCAGAGGAAAAAGCAGATTCCCTGCAAGGAGCCCAATGCGGGACTCAATCCTGGAACCCGGGATCACGACCTGAGCCAAAGGCAGACACTCAACTGCTATGCCACCCAGGAGTCCCTAAAATCCCTTTCTTTGAAAAGATCAATAAAATTGACAAGCCTCTAATCAGATTAACAAAGGAAAAAAGGATACAAATCATCAATCAGTCAAGCTTAAAAAAATAAAAAATAAAATAAATGAAAGAGGGGGCATTATTACAAATCCCATGGATATTAAAAAAGATAATAAAGGGGGCTGCCCAGGTGGCTCAGCAGTTTAGTGCCGGCTTCAGCCCAGAGCATGATTTTGGAGACCCAGGATCGAGTCCTGTATGGGGCTTCCTGCATGGAGCCTGCTTCTCCCTCTGCCTGTGTCTCTGCCTCTCTCTCTCTCTCTCTCTCTCTCTCTGTCTCTCATGAATAAATAAATAAAATCTTTTTTAAAAAGATAATAAAAGAATACTATGGACTCTATACCCATAAATACTCTGTACCTATAAATTTTATAACCTAAAATAAATGGACACATTCCTTGAATGTACAATCTGCCAAAAGTCTTTGACAACTACAATAGGCCTATATTTTAAAGATATTAACTCAATAATTAAAACCTTCCAAAACAGAAAGTACCAGGTCCAGATGAGTTCACTGGTAAATTTTATCAAGGATTTAGGGTGGAAATTATACTAATTTTCTACTATTTCTTTCAGAGGACAAGAAGAGGGAATACTTTCTAACTCATTCTATGAATCCAGCATTAACCTAATACCAAAACAAAAGATATTTTAAAAAAAGAAAACAACAGTTCAATATTACTCCTGAATAGAGATGGAAAAATCCTAAAGAAAATATCAGGGAAAAAAGAAAAAGAAAATATCAGGGAGTTTAATTATACAACATGACCCAGTGGGATTTATAACAGGTATGTAAGGCTTACTCAACATTTGAAAATCCATTAGTGGATTCATCACACCAACAGGCTAAAAAAGAAAACTTACATAATCATGTCAATAGATGCAGAAAGGGCATTTGACAAAATCCAAAACCTATTCATAATAAAAACTCTCAGTAAAGTAGGAATAGTAGCAAACTTCCTCAAATTGATAAAGAATATCTACAAAGCATATAGCTAACATCATAATTAATGATGAGAAACTTGAAGAGTTCTCACTAAGATCAAGAGCAAAGCAAGGATACCTCCCCTCACCACTGTTTTTCAACATCTTATTAGGTGTCCTTGCTAAGAAAAAGTTATTAGCACTCCCCCAAATTCAAATACTTAGGTATAAATATAACAAAATAAATACAAACTCTTCATGATGAAAACTACAAAATTCTCACAAATGCAATTAAAAAACTAAATAAATGGAGAGATATTCCATGTTCATTAATATGAAGACTCAATATTGTCAAGATACCAATTCTTCCTGACTGATCTATAGATTCAGTGTAGTTCCCATTAAAATCCCAGCAAGTTATTTTGTGGATATTGGCCAATTCTGAGGCAAAAGACCCCAAATATCCAACACTATATTGAAGAAGAACAAAGTTGGAGGAAAAACCCTACCCAATTTCAAGACTTGTCCTGAGTGCTACAGTAATCATGATAGTGTGCTATTGCAAAGTAATACACAAATAGATTTATGAAACAGATCAGAGAAATTAGAAATAGACTCCAAAAAGTGATGAACTTATGTAGCACAGAGGTTTTATGGGTTGGTGGAAATAACATGTATGATACCATGATAGAGGATACATATCATTATACTTAGCCCAAACCCATAGAATGTATAACACCAAGAATGAAGCATAACATCATAACAAAGTATGGACTTTGGGTGTTTATGATATGTCAATGTAAGTTCATCAATCTTAAAAAAAATGTACCAATCTAGTGGAATGTTGATAATAGGGAAGGCATTGAACTACTCTAAAAAAAGTCTAAATCTAAAAATAGTTAGTGTGCAAATTTAAATGAACATTGGCTACATAGTTGTAACAGTATCACATTATAAGGGATTAAAAAAGATTGGAATAAAAAATAGGAAAATAGCACTTAAATTCAGAAGATGAATAAAACCAATAATGTTTATCCTCCATTCTGTTTCCCCAGATTGTTAGCTTGCACTCTCAATTTCTGTTAGCTTGCACTCTCAATTCCCTGAAATTCTTGGCCAAAAATGCTTGGTCACTGGAATATAAAAACCTATTCTTTTCCATGGGTCAGTGTAACACTGAGGCACTGTTTTCCTTGCCATTCCCTACACATTGTTGCTGTTTCTCCTAGAAGCCCTTCTTTAATACATTACCAACAGATAATACCTAATCTTAAGATCTGCTCTGCCAAAGATGGAAAAATCCTAAAGAAAATACCTAATACCTATCTGCCAAAGATAGTTTTCAATTTGGATCTAATAGTGTTTATCAATGCATGGAAGGGAGTATAAGATCCAAAAAACATTAACTTTGATCAGTCAAGCTTGCATGGTATAGTCTTTAGCCTATGACCAGTTAAAAGTAAAAGAGTTACAACTTCTAAATTAAGTAGAAAAATCAAAGGATAATAAAAATAATCAAATCAAGAGAATGCAAAAAGGGGGAAGAAAATAATCACAAAATAGGACAAACAAAAACCATACTGTAAGATGATAAATTTAAAAATCAATATATAACTGGTTACACTATTATTCCTACAAATATGTTTAGCAAAAACAAACAAAAAGCAGATATAGCAGGCATTGGATAACATCAGCATGGCATTTGCAGGGCTCACTTCCAATGCAAGACTAGTCATCAACAGGGCCTGGGAGGAGTGCCAGAGCTACGGAGTAACCATGGAGGACTGGGTCCCCATGGAATGGCTATGTCACCAATCTGAAGCAGTGTTAAATGCAGAGAAATGGACACAGGATGTTTGTCATCTCTTCCCTTTTTGTGGAGTTTGATTTTGATAGCACCACCAGAATCCATCAGACTGATGCTTGGTGGATATACCATGCCTAGAAGGCCAATGCCATAGGCTGGGATACCAAGGCAGGACTTGAATTTCCAGAGAATAATTATACCAACAAAGCCAGAGACACAGAGAACCCAAGAAAGATGACAAGCTACTTATCAAGGCCCTCCCAGAAGTGGTTCAGTCTGGCAGCAAAAACATGGAACTGGCTGTCATGAGGCAAGATCAATCCCTCAAGATCTTAAATCCTGAAGAAATTGAGAAATATACTGCTGAAATTGAAAAAGAGAAAGAAGAAAGTGGAAAGAAACAAAAAAGAAAGCATAATGATGATGAAATCTTGGTTGTTGTGCTTTTTAAATTCAGCATGGGTGATTCTCCAAATGACATGTAAGCATTTCCATTCCTTTATCTACTGTCCAAGTGTCCTGCAATTAACTCCTGGATTTGTTAAAACAACTATCGCCACAACAGGTACATTGAAAACATGCTATATGATTATTCCATTCATATTCAATTAAAAAAAACAGTTGCACCTAAATCATAGTGTTTAAGGGTTTGTACTTATATAGTAAAACTATAACAAGGAAAGTAAACAATCACTTTTTGAACTGAGGAAGAAATATCAGCACAGTGATTACTTTGAGCAAAGAAGGATTTTTTTGTTGGTGTTGTTGTTATCTGTAATTTTTAAGTGGAATTGTCTGTAATGGTTAATTTTTTAAAGGATTTTATTTATTTGAGAGAGAGAGAGAGAGCGAGAGAGAGCGCACCAGTGAGAGGAGGGGTAGAGGGAAAAGCAGACTCCCTCCTGAGCGGGGAGTCTGACTCCATCCCAGGATCCTAAGATCAAGATTGGTAGCATCTTAACCAATTGAGCCCCTCAGGCACCCTTGTGATGGTTAATTTTATGTGTTGACTTGACTGGGAGCTAACTGGGATGCTCACTTGTTTGGTCAAAGACTACTCTATATGTTACTGTGATGGTATTTTGTATATGTGATTAACACAATCAGGGGACTTTTTTAAGTAAAGCAAATAACTTCCATTAATGTGAGTGGATATCAACCAATCAATTGAAGGCCTTAAAAACAAAAACAGGCTTCTTAGAGAAGATTTCTGCCTCAACACTGTAACATAGAAATCCTACCTGAGTTTTCAGACTTTTGGCCTGTCCTGTGCATTTTGGACTGAAGACTGTACTATCACCTCTAACCAGAATTTTCAATCTATTGAACAGCCCCACGATATTGAAATTTAACAGCTCCCACAATTGCAAGAGCCAATTTCTAAAATAAATCTCAATTTCAACCTCCCTCCCTGTCTCTCTCTCTTTCTGGAGTATATATATATGCATATAAATGCATGGAGGGAATACACACACATACACACATATACACAGAGAGAAAAAGTGAAGAAAAGAGTGAGAATATCCTATGTTGATATATATATCCTGTTGGTTTGATTTCCCTGGAGAATGCTGACTGATAGGGCTCCTGAGTTGCTGGCTGTATTTTAATTTTTACTTGTGTGATTGTTTACATGGATACTCATCTTTTCATTGTTGTTGTTTTTGAGAGAAAGATGTGCATGTATGACTGTCAGGGAGAGGGAGAAGGAGAGAGAGAAGGAATCTTAAGCAGGCTCCACACCCAGTGCAGAGCCCATTAGGGGGGCTCCATCTCACAACCTGGTGATCATGACCTGAAAGGAAATCAAGAGTCTGGGGCGTAACCCACAGAGCCACCCAGGAGCCCGTATGGGTGTTCATTTTCTAAAAATTCTACGTGTTACATTTATGTTTATGCTATTTCCTTATGTTTTTATATTTCTCAATAGAAAATGAAGCAAAAATAAGTAACAAGGAGAAAGGGTGAGGGAACCCTTACTAGGGACTGTTATATTTAAACTTCTAGGACATAATTCCAATTTGCATATATTACACTTCATCATTTGCCCACATTCCAACGTTAAACAGTGTCAGAGACCTGTGACAAGAAACTTCAGTTATGCAAACATGCCAGTCCTGACATACTGAACTTCTCTTCTTCACCAATAACGACAGAGTTTTTGCAGCCATGTTTTTCTCCACCTGGACTGAGTTTATACTTTCTTAAACCTGAGGTAATTTCTTTAACATCCTTTTTGCCAGAGGCACAGACCAGTTTATCGCAGTGAGTAAATCCTGTGGTTTCCACAGACAGAGAGCTCAAGTCCCTTGGCCATTGAAGAATCTGACTTAACCAAAAAAAAGGGGGGGCAATCATTAAAATAGCTTTGGCCTCTATAGAAATCTAGAGATTAACAAATATAACTTATTTCACTTAAAATCATTAACCATGTGAGCTTACTATGATTATCCTCATTTTATAGTTGAGGAAACTGACATTCATAGAGCATATCTAATGGCTCCATGTCACTCAGCTACCACCATGAAAGAAACAGGCTTGGAATCCGGGGTTTCTTTCACATCCAGTTTGTTGCTGTGCTTCACTGGTAGTGGCTTCAAATGGAACTACTCTATTTAAATGACTTTCTTGATGGCTAAGTTCATAAGCAAGCTGAAATCCCCCAATAGAATGATGTTGTGTAGCAATTTACACTTCCAGAGTGTTTTAGATTTATATTTTTAGCCGGTTGTTAAGATCTAAATGTTTATTGTAATATACATATTAATACTAAAGTTGTCCAGATGAAGACATAGACATGCAAGAAGATTGAATGAACAATCCAAAGGGTAACTTGGAACTTAAACTTAGAACACTTGAATTGTAAACCTGCACTTAGCTCAATTGTTATATTACCCCTATACAATCATACTGTTAGAAATATCTTTCAAAATTTTGTAAGTCCCTCTGGAAATCATGTTATCATGCTTGAATCGTTACAAGGGTATTAATTGTATAAGCCATATGTGTGTATGTGTGGTTGTGTGTGTTTATAATTTGTATAGTGTCTGGAAAGATATTGTATTGAAGTCAAGAAGTCCTAAAACTTAATGCTATAAATCCAAAACTAGGCTGATAAATACCTTTAGTTATGATAGGGCACTCTCATTAATTTGAATTTCACTAATTCACACTTCCAATAATTCATTTAGAGCATTTACCAAATTGTTATAAAATGGTCTGAGCTTTTACTTATCTATAATGAAGGAGTTCGAGGGAAAATTAATACTTGCCCAGAGAATACCGAAATAATTGAAAAGGATGTAAGGACCTGTTTTCAGGTGTCCAAACACTCTAGAAATCATTTACATACAAGCAATTGATGAGCTAATTTCAACTCATTCTTATCTATTCACTGAGGCTATTCAGTTTCAGAACTCTAGTGCTTTGTTAGTCTAATTCCAATTATAGTATATAAGAGGGTATTGAAAATGCATTTTGAAAAAAAAAATGTATTTCATTAAAAAGAAAAAATTACAATTTAGACCTTTCACTAAGGGAAATTAATCCAGATTGGGAACCAGATTAATGAGTTTTCTTTATTTATGGCTAAAAACTTTATGCTTTCTAATATATTAAAAAAGGAGAAATCACAATCTAGGTTATAGTTTCTATTCTCAAGATTAATTGCTTTTTTAATTAAGAATTTCTGCATTGGTTATAACTTTAATTATCCAGTGAATATATATTTACTTTTTCAGAAGTATATAGAAATTTAACAAATTTTGATTTTAAAAATTGAGAGTGAGCCAAAGGATATATAAAATACCAACCTAGCCAGGATGTTTGGTTAAGCATTTACAATAATCTAAGAAGAAATGAACAAATATTAATACAAATCCAGTCATGGGATTGAAACTATGCCTCCTAACCCATTGAAATAGCAAATGTGTTAAGAGTTATTATCAGACAATAGGTCAATGAATCAAAATACCAAGTATTGACATGTTTACTGAAGCCTGCTAGGGGAAAGGCAGATGATATACAAAATCATTCAAAAATTACCATGAAAAATTATGGTATAGAGGCAAGAAAAACATCTGATTCAAATTGTAACATTGCCCCTTAGGAATTTGTATGGTTAACTTTATGGCACTTCTATTTCCTTCTCTTCAAAAATTCTGAAAATAATACTTTCATTTCCTCAATGCTAGAAAGTTGCTATGAGGATCAAAACTATGAATCTGTTTTGAAAATAGCAAGTCGCCCTCTAAATATAAAATATCTATTACTTTTAGGAATAACCTACTATATGACTAATTTGACCTAGAAAAATTCTGGAATTCATACTTTTAAACAAGTTAAGAAAGATCACTTCATTTCTGCCACATGAACAGAGCGCTCACTGTCCTACACCAGCTAAAAAATCTGTCAGATATGAGATGCTGACCAAGAGTGTTGGGAAAACGCATGTTGGAGTGACACTGAAAATAGCAGAGCCAGAGGCAACAATGTGATTATCTTAATTGCCAACCTACAGGACTCTAAAATTGTACTGCAGCCTTGGAAACCTAATTGATAATACCTAAGACTCCCAGGAACAAGTGTTTTCCCATCATCCACAATGTAAGAGTTTGTACATGATGTCATCTCAAAAGCAATTTAGATTTTATCACTGAGATTATATTCCCTGCAGCTTAAAGTAGATTTATGTAATCCCTTTTGGTCTAGACCAAGTTGATTGTCTAAACTTCAAATAAAAATAACATTAGTTTGTTCCTTTCATGCTTTTTTCAATAGAAGCAAGACAAGTCCCAGGAATGACACCATTATAAATTATAAAAAATTACCAATAGAGTAAAGAGTACAGATGTCACATGGGCTGTAAATTATTCTGACAGCCCAAGGCAACCAGAAGCAAACAATTTGTACAGAATATTTCAGGAAAGCATCATTCTCCAAACTCAGAGCTAAAGTTTCCATAGAAAGTTATTCATTTAAGTGGGCTTAGGTCATGGAAATTGTTCATATGAGAACTGCAGTTGGCCACACAAACTCAAGGTGTAAATTAGATAAGGTTCCACTGAATCAGTATCTATCTAATAATATAGAGAATAGTGGACTAGTTCTTATCTTATCACTAGATTTGACTGAGAAAATTTAGCCCAGTGGGAACTGGAGTCTCCATAAGACTTGATTTGGAGGATAAAGATTCTAATTCCAATTCGATAAGTAAGTAGATATTTAATCTTGAACAAATAAAATAAATTCCCTAAGATTATTTTCCTTATCTATGAATGAGAAAACAGATAGTGGAAAATGTATTATTAAATGGCTTTGTAAAAATAATCAGATGAAGCCATATATCCCAAACAGTCAGAACCTACTAAGTGCTAAACTATATTCGCTAAATCAGAGTTGTAAATATTGCATTGCATTATTTGTATAGGTGACTTTTTTTTCTATTTAATTTCACACAATTACTATGCTTTCATGTTGATTGTGTTGATGATTGTTTTAATGGCCTGTCCCCAGAAAGAACAGGGACATTGAGAGTTTCCTGGAACCCTTTATCTTTTGCCCTTGCCTTTCTTTTGTCAGTTTTTCATCTCTAATTTCTGCCTTCCACAGTAAAACTTGCTAGACAGGCCTCTTTCTGGATCAGCACTAGTGTTCTAACTGAAGGAGCTGTCATTTTCTTTGTCTACTACTTGCTAAACTTCAGTGAT